>NW_005054542.1:680375-692749 GCF_000277835.1 Geospiza fortis | reverse complement strand
AGGGAAAGTTCTGGTCATAGACCTCTGAAACACAAGTACGAACTCAATTTTACCTTCATTTTTAGTGACCATTAGGTCAAAAGCAAACTAATCAAGCATCTGAGCAAAATCTAGCACAAAAGAATGCAGAGCACTTCTCATTGTCATCTATCCTCCCAGCGATGGAAGAAGAGAAACACAGGAAGGGAATTTAAGGTTAAATATTATTAGCTCCTTTTTGTGGAGAAGTAATCACCCCTGTGAATTAAAAAATAACTTTTAACCCCAGCTTAGCAGTAAATTTCACCAATCGTTGTATCAGATTTGACTTCCTATGTCATAGTTGAGATGTGAAACATCTTAAACATTTTTAATTCCAACATTTTCTAGCAAATAAATTTTGGGCCTTCCTCAATTATGTACAGCATACAATAAAAAAAAAATTCTACTACTAGAGAAGAATTTACATTGAAATTTAATAATATATCTTATAAATTAAAACCCTGAAATACGTCTAACCACATATAAAAAAGGCGGATAAATACCATTTATCTGCCTTTTTTTCACTTCATTGTCCCGAAGTACCACTTTCTTCTTCATTTTCCATTTTGGTGAACATGTGTTTTTAAATATTGTTTCCTATTAAATAAAGATGCGGTGTATTGTTTTGTTTTGTTTTGTTTTGTTTTTCAAGATGGCATGGAGAAATTTTTGCTCAGTTTGAGCATCATCTTTTTATAATTCAAAGCATCATCTAGAGGTACCCTATGTGGGGTAGGGCCTTTCATTATTCTGAAAGCCAATACATTTGCTGTTATATGGTTTAAATATGTATGAAAGTTGTGCATCAAAATATTTTATTTGGATCTATCAGCTCATATAATCTTTATAAAATTGTACTTTATGAAACAATAGTCCACTGTCTTCAAGAAAGCTTGAAGTTCAAAATGGTTTCAAGAAAGGTGAACAAATCTACAGAGATTAAATTTAAATATGTGTTTATTTAATAGGCAAATAAATAAATAAAATTTGTGCCCTGTACAGCTAAATGAACACTGTAAGTTTCTTTTCTACAGAACAAACTTCATCATGGTAACAAAACCCTGCTTCACATCAGGTTCACCACCTGGAATAACTTTTGTTTTTATTATTCTCTAGCTATCATATTGAATTATCAGATTGATTGAAATAAATAAGCCAAAACAATTTAGATTTTTTTAACCTAAAACCACTTTTTTTATGGCTGTCCTCAAACAGATATATACATGTATCAAGGTAGTCATTAGCACCCAGATTGTTTTGCATGTGAAGGAGCAAAACAGTATTCCTGTTCTGCCATTCTCTCATCTTGGTCTTTTGGTCTTGGTCTTTTGGTCTTCTGTACTTCAATAAAAATACTACCTGGAATTCCTCTTGAATTTTGAAAAAAAAAAGCTTTCATTTTGCCTTATAAAATTACTTCCCTTCCCCAAATATTTAAATGAAGAAAAATGCAACTATGTAAATAGAGATGTTAGAATGTCCTTTGAATTATGAAAATATGGGAAAAGAGAAACACCTGTTTTCCAAATGGCTTTTTAAAAACATATTACAGTGATATCTCAGAACAAGAGAAAACCTGTGCACTGCTGGCATAACAGTCATTCAGTTAATTTTCACTTTTTACTTGAAACATCTCGACTTTCATGTCTTCATAGACATTTTAAAAACACCTAAACTAAACAGGTCAAATCAGCACTATACTGAAGATTTAGCTTCAAGTTAGTGTATTCTTCCCAAAAGAATGCTATGGATAGAGCTGATATCCAAAATGAAAACTGAAATGAAAAACTGTATAGTTGTTGGCACAATATGTTGACAAGAAGCATGGCGTAGCTTTACAATAAGCTGAACTGTCAGTTATGAGACCTTATTAAATCATTCTGCAAAGGTTTCCAAAAAAACCAACCCCATAATGGACAAGTTTAATCAAACACAGAATCACAGAATCAGTTAAGTTATAAAAGACCTCTGAGATCATGCAGTTAAACCTGTGAATCAACACTGCCATATCAACTAGGCCATGGCTCAAAATGCCACATCCAGTCTTTCCTTAAACATCTACATGGATGATGACTTCCTCACCTCCCTGGGCAGCCCATTCTGATGTCTAGTCTCCCTTTCTGTATTAGGTTGGACATTAGGAAGAAATCCTTCCTAATGTCCAACCTAAACCTACCCTGGAGCAGCTTAAGACTGTGTCCCCTTGTCCTTTTGTTTGCTCCCTGGAAGCCACTCCCACCTGGCTTACAACCTCCTTCTAGGCAGTAGTAGAAAACAATGTGCTAAGCCTCCTTTTCTCCAGGCTGAACACTCCCAACTCCCTCAGGTGCTCCTCATCAGACTTGTGCTTCAGACCCTTCACCAGCTCCATTGCCCGTCACCGGACAGGCTCCAGCTCCTCAACGTCTTTGTTGTCACAAGGAGCCCAAAACTGAACACAGGATTCAACGTGAGACCTCAGAAGCGTCCAGCACAGGGGGAAGGCTTTTGCCCTGCTTCTGCTGCCACATTGTTGCTGGCAAAGGCCCGTTGCTGTTTGTCTTCTTGGCCACCTCGGCACAGCTCGTTAGCGTTCACCTGCTGTTGAGCATCGTCCCCAGGTTCCTTTTCTGTTAGGCCACTTTCCAGCCACGGTGTCCCAAGCCAGTGTCCTTTGGTTTCCGAAATGATCTGACTGAAATGTGGCCTAAATGGTTATTTTGAGACAGTGGTTTTGGAATGTCAGTTTTCATGTGTCAGTAGCTCCCTGTAGCATGGAAAAATATGAGCCTTAGAAGAATTTGTGAAGCCTTGTGATCACATGATGAATATTAGCTAGTGGCTAAGACATTTGACTGCATGACAGGTTAGCATTATATTGTGGGAAAAGATCCCAGAGAAAAGAAAAAGTTGAATTTATAACTGTACCCAAGTGAAGGATAAAAAAAGTGAGTTAAACCTCCTGAATTCCTTGAATCAGTAAATTTATCAGAAAAAAAAAGAAAGATAAGTTCAGGGGAAAATGTACTTGGCAATGCTGACAAAAACAGAATATTTCAATCGGAAACTGAAATATATATATATGTAAGAAAATTACACCCCATACTTGTAATTGTTGTAACAATTGAAACTTGCTAGGAAACTTCATTTTGTATGCTGGAAAATTAAAATTATATCAAATTGTATTTTGTAAAGAACCACTCATAATGAAACCATAAAATAAGAATTTTGCTCATTTTCTCAGCTATTTTGAAAACTATAACAAAAACAGCAGGTGTTTGAGAGCCTTAATGTGCTAACTCTATGATCAGCAGAAGGAAAACCACTCTCCACCAGCATTCTCACATATTTTAGAGATTCCCCCAAACTTTTAAAGGGCCATCTGGTTGTAATCAAGTCCTTCAGTAAGTGTGTACATATAAGCTATAACTCCTGATGTTTGTGTGGGAAGATGTTTAACATGCAAAATTATTAATAGAATGTTGGACTTCAAACGTTTCAGTTATGTCTGGATGCTATAAATTATAAGATAGTACTCAAAAGTCAGAAAAACATGACACCTCTCTGACTGTTAAACCTCCTGAGGAATCCATGATAGCTCAGATGCTGATTTTAAATCATATACAGAACTTTCACTTATGCTTAGCTGCAGGTATTCCCCCATTTAACAAATATTCTGACTGTGACATTACAGCAGGTATACAAACATGATATTCCCAAGGACACAATGAGTTAGTGCTTGCATGAAAGATTGGCAGAATGGCATATGGCTGAGCTAACGGGAAATGTAAAAAGTGTAGAATATTCCATAAAGAAAAACACTTTGAAGAAGAAGGCAGTTTTTAGAATTAAAAAAACCCCAAAAAAATAAGGTTATCTATCTGGTCATTTTAGAAGAAAGTTTCCAACCCAACTTAGGCTACTGTCTTGGAGGAGTGACCTCTAAGCAGAAATAATTTTTTGAGGTGCTGGGCTGTATCCAGAGAAGGAATAGAGCTGGGGAAGGGGCTGGAGCACAAGTCCTGCGAGAAACAGCTGAGAAGCTGGGTAAATTTAACCTGGAGAAAAGATGTAACTGGGGGTCCTTATTGCTCTCCACAGTTGGAGTTTGGAGGAAAGTGGGGGTCAGCCCCTTTTCCCAAGAAGCAAGTGACAAGATGACATGAAATGGCCTCAAGTTGCACCAGGGAAGGTATAAATTAGGTATTTGGGAAAAAAGTAATGGAATGGACTCCAAAGCATCAGAACAGGTTGCCCAGGGAAGTGCTGGAGACACTATGCCTTGACACTTTTAAAAAATATTTGGGTATGGCGTTTGAGGATGTGGTGAACACGGTCATAGTGCTTGGTTGATGGTTGTGCTTGATGATTTTAAAGGTCTTTTGCAGCCTGAATGATTCCATAAATCTATGAATTTATGAGTGTTAGTTTTTACTCAATGTGATAGAAAGATTTCTTAATGTTAACATTTCTTGCTCTAAGAGCAGGAGTACTGCCGAATACACATGAGTTGCAGAATTTGGTTTCTGACTCAGACATCCAGAAGCTTTCCAAACTCATAAAAATGTTACTTGCATGGTCAAGGGAACTTCAGCAGTAGCTGAGGCACAAGCTGGGAAGAGGTGAGCAACATAAGCCTTTCACATTTGACCTGTGAGTCACTAGGTCAAATTCAGCTGTTGTTAATATCAATGGAAAGTAATTAGGATGACTGTAAGACATGTTATTGACTTCTAACTCCATCAGAAAAGTGATCCACACAAACAATTTTTTTTTCAAGTTAGTTTCTTAATCATTAAATGAACCCTACCTGCAGATATGAGACCTGTGGGGAGGCATCGTGAGGAAACATGTTTCAGCTGCTTATGTTCAAAATTATATGTTGTTGGTCTCCCATAAACATGTACACAACACTGAATTCAGTGGATTTTGCTTGTTCATTTCTCCTCAAGTGGATAACTTTCAGGTTTCACATTAATAGATTTGATGCAGGTGTGTTGTTTTGTTGTTGTTGATGTTGTTTTTTTATTTCTAGGTTTTCTTTTTTTTCACCTCTTGTGTATTTTGTCATAGATAAAACAACAGATGAAACACTCAGCTGAGTCCAATTAAAAATGTTGCATATTGAAAGAATGTTAAAAAATACTGTGATTTTTTTTTTTTTGTGTTTGGGATTTTTTTTGGAGGGTGGGGCTGTTGATATATTTTAAACTTCTGTGTAACAGGATTTGAAGCCATATTTTATCCTCAAAAATTGTGCTGAATAACAATTAGATTATTTGGCAGAATATACTTACTCTAGCAGAATAAATAAATATGAAGCAAGAATCTTATTTCTGTGATTCCCTTGCAAATATCAAACTTCTTATTTATTTGATTTACATTTTTCTTCATCTATCATAAAAATGTGGAAAAATTGCAGCTGTATCTAAACCACCTTGAAAACATGGTGGAGATAGGAAGACAGAGGCATAAAAGCAACTAACAGAATAAGTAACCTATGCTATATTTTTACACTATTTTACATCATATATTTTCAGTAGCAAAGTGACGAGGTACAGTCTAGACCAACGACAGGGAGGTGAGCTAAAAACTGCCTGAACTGCCTATCTCAGGCAGCTGTGATCAACAGCACAAAATCCCTAGTACCCTAGTGATTGGTACCTGAGGGCAAAACAGTTAACCTTTTCATAAAGGATCTGAATGATAACATATTGACAGTACCTTATTACCACCTGAAGGTCATATTACCACCCAGACCATGGAGAAATGGGCTGACAGGAACCTCATGCAGGTCAGTGAGGAGATGCGAAAAGTCCTGCACCTGGGAAGGAGAAAGCTGACACCAGCAGAGGCTGGAAACCAAAAAAATTACCTGAGGGTCCTAATGGGCAACAGGTTGACCATGAGCCAGCAACATACCCTTGTGGTTCCCTCTAAAGATCAGGAAGCCCTATTTTACTCTGTGGGTGACTGAGCATAGGCACAGGTTGCTGAGAGAAGCTGTGAAATCTTCCTCCTTGGAAATGTTAAAAATATGAATGTACATAATCCTGGGAAGTTTGCTCTAGGCATCTCCCAGCTTTGAGCAGGGATTCAGATTAATTGTTCTTCAGAGGAGCCTGCCAATATCATCTGTTCTGTGATACTGATTTTATACCATAATATGTGTGTTGACATAAATATGGGTGAAACTGTTTGCACTGCATGTTTGCCAATCTCGTATTTTCTGTTTGCTCTATTTCCATAAACTGAAATATCCAGCATCTTTCCTAAGGTTAGTTGTTAAACATCTCCTCTATCAAAGAAATCTGTCTGGAGATATCCCTGCCAGGATTCAGATCTCTTCCTACCTGAGTTATATACTACAGAATAACGTGGGCTCAGCTTCTACAAATAAAAGAAATAGACAGAAAGAAAAAAAGTCCAGGAAAAGAAACAAATTAACAGGAAACACTGCTAGCAGAAGAAGAGCAATTCATCTGAATGAAAATTTATTCTGTACCTATTATAGGAAAAGTTACAGTAACTAATTTTTAATTCATTGTTGTCAAACTGTGCTCAGTGTTTAGACTTGTGTCTTTTAACAGTTATCACAACTGTTCAGTGGAGATAGTATTAATGTCTTCCTTTTTCTTCTTTCTTTTTCTGATTTGCTGAAAGAACTCATTCTGCTTGTGTATGTATGTCCAACTACTTGCCTGTCTACCTACTTATATTTTCCTTGACAGCATAAGAGTAGGTTAGAGAACAATATTTCTGAACCCCTGGGGAAAACATACAGAATTATGTCTTTTGGATGCTGTATTTTCTCTGCTGAATACATCCCTTATTTTTGAACATTGTGATATGTGATTATCTTCTGACATGGTTGTAGTGGATGCTTCAAAATGCTTTGAAGAAGTGCAAGATAAATGGGTAAGTCTATGTGAAAGGCAAAAGTTAGAGGGGTGAGTAAGATGGTTATCTCATAGAAAGAGTACTGAGCTTTCCATGTGATCTCAAAGGATTCTGTATGACTTGTCTTACTGACAGCTGATAATTAGGCTAGACATTACACGTAGGAACAATCAGCTATATTTAACCTCAGACAATTATGTAATGACTAAATATATCATGAGTTAAAGAAAAGTGCTTATCCACACAATGATTGCCAGAGCTAAGCATGACAAATTCCAGCACTAACTTTGGCTTTTTAATGTTATGGTGTTTGAGTTTGAGGTTTTTTTAAATTAAAGTCACAATTCTAGATGCATTTTTTCTGTAAACCTTAAAATCAGACTTCTCATAAATTCCAAAAGTAATTGGAAAGTAAATATATTCACTTGCACACTGGTTAACCCTCACAGATTGCTCATCTCTGTAATGCTAGTCTTTCAGTTCTTTTCAGTTCACTGGTCCTTCTTTCTTCTCCAAAAAGCAGTAATAATCTCCTCCTACTGGAATATATACTATTTGACAAAAGTACTGGGAGACAGAGTAGGCACCCAAATTTCCACAACTAAAGAAAAGGTGAGATAATCATTAAAATGATTAGCAAAACTATTTATTTCACTCACAAGACAAATTGAAAGGGAGACAAAAAGGAAATAAAATTAAAAATGAAAAAGGAAAAAAAGAAACAACACTGTCATTAATGTTAATTATAAATTAATTTGTGAATTTAAATTGGAATTTCTTAAGTCTGTGATGTACAAGCTGTATTTTCACAAGGAGGGACAAACGTCTCTGTATCCCCTGTCTGCAATGATGAACACACAATTTGTATCCTATGGGATCATGTAGAGTATAATTCCATCTCCTTAAAGAAATACAGAAATATTTATTAAATAGAGTGGAACACTGAATCTTTAATATCAGCTCAAATATTAATAATTGTCATAATTCTTTATTATTTGATATATTATACCATAGAAAAGGTCTAATCTCTCTTCACAGAACTATTCTACAGAGCTTCAGCTCAACATATAGTGCTGCTTTGTGCTTAAAGCATTAACAGGAGAGGTACCGGAGACAACTTTAAATCCTGTGTCTTTAGGATTTATAAGCAGAAATTGGAAATATCATCTCTTACCTCTTGGGGGTACCTTAAGATGTATAAGGCCATTGACTATTCAGAAGCAGAATTCCTCTCACGTTCCTTATGTTGAAACAAATCCACTTGATAGAAAACATTTTAATAGTCACAGATAGTAAGAGCCTAGAGAGAGGGGGAGAGAGATTAAACTTCAACCTGGTTGGAGACCATGAAGCAGGGCACCTTATTCACGCCTTGCTGATATGCATTAAAAGGTATTATTTGAATATAGAATTATTAGAGCTCAGGATTTCATCTGAAATACAAATGTATGTAGGACAATAATGAAGTTTCATAACAGTGTGATTAACATTGCCTTTGAAATTTACTTCTCTAAATAGATCAGAAGAAAGAAATGGTGCACTTTTTGCAAAAAAAAAAAAAAAAGAGGTAATGTGATATGACCCATATTACAAAAGGAGTAATTTATATTAGACTAGGCATGTACAAGACATTTGAACTACTATGTTAGCTTTTGTGGGGTTTTAGGTTGGTGATTCTTTTTGGAATGGTTGACCTTTATGTTGATCAAGAATCCAGGAAAAAAGCTGAAGCAATTTCTAATCCATCTCAGGAAAAATAAATATGTAAATAAGAAAATAAACGATGTAAATGTCTTATGTGAGAAAATGAATTGAGGGGGTGAATAAACACTTAAATAATTTTTGCTTAGGAGGTGAGTAAATATTGAATTACTATGGTTATTGCACAGATTTTTTCCATAGTAAGTATTTTATGTTTAGGTTTTTTTAAAGAAAGAATTATGAGAAGAAGCCAGTACTCCAATACTCCAGATTCTTCCTTGATTAACTATTTAGGATTCAAAAAATGTATTTCCACGTAATTTATTCTAAATTCATCCTTTATCAAAAAATGCTGCTGGGGAACAAATTTTCTTTGGGTAGTTGGAGTGGTTTTGGTTTGCCAATTTGAGATTTCTTGGCTTATGCACCAATTAATGCGGTTGGTTTCAGTGCTGGCTAAATGCCAGTGCACCCACTAGAATATAAGTATATTCTTACTCATTTCTTACCGTGAGATAGGATTAAGAGGAATGGAAAGCAGGTTCAAAACTTTTAAAGGGTATAAAGAAAAGTTTATTTACAGAAACTAAAAGAATAGTAAGAATCAGAATAAAACTTTTAGAATACTTTAGAGTACTCTCCTACCCCATAACTTTTTATTTTTTCTCACTAACAAGTTACAGAAACTATTCAGTCAGTTTATTACTTTTAGAATAGTTTTTCAGTTCACTTAGGGAGAGGAGTCCCTCTTAATTTATGGAGACTTGTCCACAAGAAAACAGTTCTCTCATGGCTTTTAACTTCCACAAATAACAAGTGCCTAGAAAGTCAGCAAGCTTGAAGTTCCTCACATTTTCACAGCTCTTCCTACAGCTGTGTTTATGGGAGATGTCAATTTATGGGGTACTATTTTAAAGATGAGTTGTATAAGACCAAAGGTTTTCTTTATTTATCTCTGAACAAAGGTTTTCTTCTTCTTTTCCTAGGGCAAAGGGTCTTTATCACTCTTCTGTATCTCTGTTCAACTTCTTATAGAATCACAACTACCTTAACATCTGGTCACTTTAGCTTTACTCATACCTACAATTTGAAAACTTCGTCTCTCCATACTTTTATGAGTCACAGGGAAAAAGAGTCTGATGTATCAATTACATTCTTCTCCATAGATTTACAAGAGGATTTCATTTCCAAAATCAAGGCATCTTCTCATCCCTCCTATCTGGGACTTGACTCTTTTCTTCACTGACCTTTGGTGTCTTCATGTTATTTTTCTGTTTGTTCTCATTCTGTCCTTTTTTCTCACTCAAGAGAGAATTGATATTTGTGGGTCTCATCTGCGCACTGAAAGAGTTAATATCACATGCAAGCCTACAAATGGTTGTGTGATTTCTAATGAGCAGCAGCAGAGCTGTTTATGGTAGAAGATCTCCTTGGTGGCTGCCCTGCAGCAGGGAGGCTGGAAGCTCAGCAGCCAGGCTAGAGCACAGCAGCAGCACACCGGGAGCTGATCGTTTCTCTTTCACCCTGCCTGGTGGTTGCAGACAAGCCTCAATGGCAGCAGAATCTTAGCCCAGCCAGCCCAGTCTCAGCTGCTCCTGGGGCCTGGTGGACCCTGGTGGTTCAACCTGGGTTGGTGGTGGGACAGGGCTTAGTAGCAGCAAGATGTCAGCAGCCACAGCTACAGCCAATGCCCGGCCTCAGCCACACAGCCTCCCCTGACCTGCCCAGCTCCCAGTGGGGCCTGGCCCCATGGCAGAGCCTGCCTGGCCCGGCCTGGCCAAGACAGGGGGGTCAGGGTGGCCTTATTACCTGCTCTCAGACCAGAAGAAGAAAGAGAATTCCCAGGATTTTCTGTTTTTAACATGTGTGTTCAGAGGTGTGTTCAGCTTTTTAGTGGTTTAACAAAGCGCCAATATTCAAAATGACTCACTGATTAGTTTTATCAGGCACAGAGGAAGCTCTCAGCTGCTGTCACAGACATATTTTATGAAAAATCCTTTTGCCAGGATCTTTTCTCCTGAGAAGCTGAGAAGCTTCAGCTTCTCCATGTTTTGCTGCTTTGGAATGTGATCTGGATAAGCCAATGAGGAATGGCAGCCCCTGCCTCAGGCCCAGTCAGAAACCCAACCAAGTGAGACCAGAGGGAGGAGACCCTTCCCACCTCTCTTGGGCAGGGCTGCAAAACAGCCGCTGCGCCTTCCTGCCCCTCTGTTTGGGGTGTGCTGTGCCCAGAGCCGGCCAGCTTGTGCTCTGCTGTCCCAGGAGCGTTCTGGGTGGGCAGGAGAAGTGCTGCCTGCACAGTGGAGTGTCCTGAAAGGGGATCACGAGAGCCTCTTGAGGGAACAGGGCTCCGCTCCCTGGCTGGAAACACCCTGGTTTTGCTGCCCTGAGCGCAGGCAGGAGCTCAGGCATGTGCAGAGGCAGCGGGCAGCTCGTGTTCGGAGGGGCCCAGGGCTGCGCACCCGAAGCGATGTGTGGAAACAGACTTGGGGGAAGGAAGATGAGCTCCAGCAGGGCTGCCTGTGCTGCAAGGAGCACAAGCAATTCAGCCTTGCTAGGGTTTGGTAAGGGTGCATTGGTGTTCCCCAGGAAATATACATATTTGGGGAAGTGCCCTTGGAAGAGAGGGGCTTGATTCCCAAGGAAACTGCTTCCCCAGGAGCCCCCATTGAGGTAGGTGCAACTGTGTCTCTTTGACTCCCTGTGTTTCCTTCAGTCCTTGAAGCCCCTTGCACTTGGCGGAGCGCCAGGGGAAGGGGGAAGGATGTGAAGAGCAACTTTGGCATCTGCCTGGGCCTGCAGAGACCAAGCCAAGCACCTGCGGCAGGGTTTGTTCCCCACCTTTGAGCACAGGTCTGAGCTGGATCATCTCTGTCCAGCCAAGAGCCTCAAAGATCTCTTGGGGAGCAGTGAATTCAACGGCCTTTCTGCACACACCAATGCCATCTCCCCTATCTGGTGTTTTTTAACTCTTGGCAAGATGCGTTTGCCTCCTGCTGGCTGGAAGCTGCTCTGCTCCAGGGCCAGCACCGAGCTGGGCTGTGTGGGCCCGGCACTGTGGAGAGTCCTTCCCTGAACACTTGGCCGGTCTTGGTGTGTCCTGGGCTGCCTTAGACACGTGGGACAATGGATTCCTTCCAATCAGAGGCACTTTGGGTGGGGTGGGGGTGGCCCCAGAGTACTTGGCAGCATGTCCAAAGGCCCTTGGTGAAATGCGCTGATACAGGTGCTGGCAGTGACACTGCCAAGCCACAGTGCTCGGCGCACGTGAGTGGACAGGACAGGAGAGAGCTGTGCTGTGAGAAACCCCACACAGCCGGCTCTTTCGTCTCTGACCTGAAGCTTTTCTAAAGCATTACTCCTGCGGCTGGCCTTGTGGCCAGACTGCAGGACTTGGTGACTCAGAGCTTTTCCAAGGCATGCAGGTGCCCTTCAGGGCAGACCGTGGCAGTCGCTGAGCACGGTCCTTGACGAGGAGTCTCCTGTCCTTGTGGCTGGAGCCCTCGAGACCAGAGTGCAGGACTTGCTGTCCTGTAGCCTTCCTGAGGTTCCTCTGTTGCAGGCACCTGAAAAGTGACTGTGGCACTCACTGACTCAGACCTTTGCTGAGTCTCAAAGGTGTCCTTGAGGTCAGACAGCAGGACGGCGGGCAGACTGCTCAGCCTGTTCAAGGTGCTTCGGGGGAACAAAAAGAAAGGCCCTGCAGCCTGCCCAGCGCAGCAGCCTGCAGAGCTGGAGGAGTTGCAGCCACTGCAGGACGGCGAGGGGCCACA
>NW_005054542.1:674148-680228 GCF_000277835.1 Geospiza fortis | reverse complement strand
GCTGGGCCGTTTCCTCCGGCCTCTCCCGCAGCCCCTCATCTCTGGCTGCACTCGCTCTTTGCCAGATGCAGGCAAGGATCGGACACGAGAGCAGGACTCCACTCACAGCCACTTCTGCAGAGCAGTGCAAGTACCTGCGGCCGTCCCCACCTGGGCCGGGCCTGCTGGCACTGCCTGGCCCAGCACCGTGCTTGGAGCAGGCCACGGAACGTTCCTCTCCCCTTCTCTCAGCCCTTTGTTCTGCTGCAGATACTGTGGAGGTTCCTGGGCATTTGCCGCAGAAAGACCAGCGCCACAGCAACCAAGGGCATGGCCGAGCGCAGCTCCAGGCTGATTGAGCTGCAGGTAGAGCCTGATGTCAGCTCAGTGTCCCCTGCCTGCCCAGCAAAATCTGACAGGGCAATGGCTGAGGGCAGGGTGGAGGCTGTCATGGCCCTAACTGAGGGCATGGCCACCACAAACACCCACAGGTGAAGGACTCAAAGGATTTGGGCCGTCTCAAACACTGATGCCATGCCCACTTGGACTGTGATTCCCGCTCCCACTTACTATTTTTTTCTTCTCAGCAGCAGCTAAGCAGCCTGGGGCCAGGGCTGAAGGCCTTCCAGGATCATGTGACCCCTCAAGCAACATCCCTGGGCTCCCTCAGCCATTGGGGCTAGCACAGTGGGGTGGGAAGTCCAGCCCTTCTTGGGGAAGCTGGGGAAGTTGCTCCCTTGGACAGCACTCCAAGTCTTCCCCATGCCTCCTCCAGGTGCCAGTCATGGTGAGGGACATTCCCCAGGTACTCCTGTGTCACTGTGGACGCTGGGCTGCAAATGGACATTCTGAGCCTGACTGAAGAACACCCCGCTCAGGTGGTGATGAGCCTCTTGCACGGTGCCTCAACCTGTGACAGGTACAAAGCACAACTGCCTCGAGAGCTCAGTGCTCAGTGGCCCCCAGGGCCCCTTCACCTGTCCAGCCTGTCCAGTGGGGTCTGCCAGACAGGCAGACAGCTCCAGGACCCTGGGGCCCCTCTGTTTCCTGAGCCTGCTGCCATGCTCCCTCCCTGCCCCTCAGGGCACCGGGGCTCCGTCACCCGGCCCCACACAGCCGCACGGGGCACAGTACTGACGCGCAGCTCTGGTCCCACAGAGCTGCTGCGCTGATGTGGAGAACCATCGGCTCTCGGGATCCGCAGCGCAGAAGGTGCTTCCAGCACTCCTATCTGTGACAGAGGACTGGCCACTGGACAGCATGTTCTTCTGCAGTGGCAATAATGAGGCCATCTTTGCCCTGCTGGCTGTGAGTTTCTGGAACTGGCCTTTGCTCACCCTCCAGGTCACCTCTCCAGCAGCTTTCCATGCTCTCACTGTCCTGTAACTCCCTACCTCAGGTGCTGGGCTGTAAATAGCTAACAAATAGTAAAAAATCACTACAGATACAGAAGCAATGCCTTTTTTACTGACTTTAAATTACTTCTAGCATTAAACACCAGATTTCACTTACCTAGAACTTAATGCTTTTGTATTTAACAGTGAGGATTTCTCAAAATCTGACAGGTTGAATAATATTACATGAATTATCAGAAATGCTATTCCTCAAGACATCATCTATTATGATAATTACCATCTCACCTGATGGGGTCCTGCATCTAACTAGAATATCCAGATAATTTATGATTGCAAACATTTAAAATGATGGATCTTGAGACTGAAATGCATATAGTAAAACATAATACAAGAACTCTTAATTGGAATGTGTAATAACAGAGGTATGATATTTCTTCTTTTGAGGTGGTTATGCCACCTACTACCTGTGTAAGGACTTTATAGACCTTTGGAACAAATAAGCTTGAAGTTATAAAATAAAGTATATCATATATAAAATAAGAAAATTAGTTAGTTAGACTCATCATTTAAGGTATGACAAATTTAAGCATTCTTAATTCACACTCCTTTTTTAGTTTTTTCAAAAGAAATTTTCTATTTAATCAACTTCATAGAAAAATTGTTACTGTTTTCCTAGAGAAGTTTCAATATTATACTGCTAAGGATGTTTTCAGATTATTAGAGCTATTACTGAGTATAAGATCAGAGATGAAATAACAGAAGGCCAGGAACCATTGATGGCAGAAATTTAGATTATTATGATTCAACATCTTACAATATAAACGTCTTACAATAAAAAAACTGCAATAATCAGTTTTCTTTAAGCTCTTATTTATATACAGGTAATCAAATTACTGATGCTTAAATGTAACATTACTGATGTTAAAATTGTCACATTAAAAAAAATTGTCACATTTACGAGACACTAGGAGATTTCTTGAATGAAATATCCTACTGTCTTTCCTTGCACTGCCTTGGGCATTGATTCCTTAACTGCTTGCCTGAAATGAGACGTAGATTTATATCTCCAAAGTTCATAAAGACAAGATAACCTTTGGTGTGACTCATTTGGGCCATTCATATGTTTCTTTGAGCCAAATACAATTGAATTAAAAATACATCAGGCTGAAAAGATATTGGTTACATCTGAGCAGAACTAGGAAATTATGAAAATTTTAAAAAATTCATATAATGAGAAAATTCATATAATTACTCCCTGTGTTGAAAAAAAAAGAAAAATTTAATCACAAATTCAAAAAGGAGCAAGGAATCAGGAAATGTAAACGAAGCAGTTGATTTTTACTGTTCTGGTTTCTTTTCCTTAGCAGTTTTTCTGTTTTGTTGTTGGTCTTGCAGTTCAGAACGTGGTCATTTCATTAAACAATTTCATTAGACATGGTCCTTTCATTAGATGGGATTAAATATAAAAAATTGAGTACTATCAACATGGTTAAGAAAGAATGTAAAAACACTATGTTACCTAGACAAACAAAGTCACTTTCATGCAATGTCTTTTAATATACTGTGTTAAAAATGCAGCAGATTTCATTTTCAGTGTAAAATCTACAATATATGCATTATAAGGTATACAGAACATGTTGTAAGACCTAAGCCTTGCCTATGAAGAGGAATGGCCCATGTTTCTGTACATAGCCCAGATGCTATGTACAGAAACAAAAAATATAACTCAGCTGATCAATGTAAACTCAAAGACAACAGGGTTTTTTTCGTTCATTTTTTTCTGTGGTTTGAACTGCGTAATTATCACTCATGGACAAGCAGGTGTATGACTCTTACTAACATAAGATTTTGATCTGCGTAGGAGATTGAGTGAAATGTCAAGCTGATAAGTACAATTCCAAGTTATCTTCTGACTGTGTGCTGCCTAAATTTGCTCTTCTTTCATGAACTCCTAAATGGTATACCTCAACAAATAATTAAAGGAAGAAATAAAAAGAAAGAGAACTCTACTTGGTCTGCTTAGAGGAAATTGAATGCAGAGACTGAACTGAATGTAGATTTTCAAAGCTGTTGTTTCAGTCAACAGTAATAGCATTCAGCTCAAGTAACTGGAGATTTTGGCCAAAAAACCCAAATGCTGCTAGAAACCTTTATCATGAACAATTTAAACAACACAGAGAACTATATAAGAAGAATTTTCTACTTAAGAGATTCAAATTATGCAAACAAAGTTCTATATATTCCTTAAAAAAATACAACCAAAATATTTACCAATAAGAAAAATAGGTAATTTTTTAAACAAATAAACTGCCAATTTCTTATGTAGGCAGCAGGATTTGTTGGTTTTCTCTTTTAAGAACCCAAGAAAATATTAGACTTGGGAATTTTATATATTTTGTTGGAAAATTGTACAAAGCAGATATACAAAATCATGCTTTGTATAGTATATTGTTTAATATGAATTTTTTCATAGATATTGGACAGAATAGAACTCAATAAAATAAATAAAGCTGCTATGAACTTAGCCCATTTGTGCACTGTCAGCTGTTGCATCACAAATTCTGAAATGGAAGAAAAATTACCATATCAAGTAATTATCAATTTTTTAAGGTTGTGGAAAAATTTACCTTGCAGAACTCTAAATTATTTTTAGCACTATTAGATCATTAAACCAAACATGAATTTAGTTGTTATTTTGCAAACAAACTTAAATCATTGTAATTGCAGTTTTAAAACTTTGGAGATAATGACATGTAGTCCTTTGATAGTTTACAGTGACTAATCTTCTAAGTATTAATTTTGACAATTTTGGATTTTTAATAAGTATACATTGTGTGGTACTATTGAAATTTAAATCCAGAAAACAAGCCATTTTTAAATCAAGTTCCTTATAAAGAAACTCTTGTATCATCATGATATGACATAAAATAACATCGTCTAAGCCCCCATGTGTTTGCACTGGTTGTTAGAAGGTGTCCACTCATAAGAAACACACTTCTGATAAATGTAATGAGTCCAATGAGCTAACACTTAGGCAATAACATGTTAGCTTCATCAGTTTGTGGAAGTGGTTATAGGATATTGTTACCTCAAATAGGAGAAGCTAGACTTGGTGATCTGGAATAGCGAAATTCCATTACAGTGCAAGAAATTAGTATGACTAAATGCTAGCAGAGAAATTTATAGAAATTCTAAATGAAGATTTAATCCTGTTCTCATTTATATCCCTCTGATGAAATTATTCCAAATTCCTGCAAGATTTTCTCCTCTATTATCGTATGAGAAGCATGGAAACAAAATGTAAAAGTGTCAATTATTCAAGCTTTCATATCAGAGAAGAAACACAAACACTGCACTAAAGCAGTTCAAGAACAGAACTTTGTTGCACATTTTTCCCCTCTATTTTAGCTTTTCAAGTCTTGTTTTCTTCTTATGAATTATTCAGTTAAAAATAAAAGTATTGGGAATTAAGTAGCTTTTAAGCAATATGAAGAAGCAGAACAGGACATGTGGGTAGAGCACCCCGCAGTTTAGATAGAAATACATAACTGAGTGGTGTTTTATTAGGATTCAAAATAGGTGATTGGTAGTTACAACCACACTTCGTGATGATTGTTATTTGCTTTGCATTTCTTCTGGAGATTCTATAACACCAAAGAGAATTTTAAAAGTCTGACTTTACTGTCCAGAAAACCACTTAATCAATATAAGATTAACTTTACTTTCTGTCTGATTATGCAGCACAGAGTAAAATTTTTCTCTCACCCATTTACAACAATCAAAAACAGTGTGATACAGCATCTCAGATCTTATACTCAATTTTCTGAATAGATAAGAATGAAAGGGAGTTAATTCTTCCCTCCCTTCAGCACAGAATAAACTCTCTGGTTCATAATACCAGTCCCTTACAGGGAAGCGGGCAGAGCTCTCTGATGCAACCACCTTGCACCATCTGCTCCTGCATCCATACATATGTTGTGTACACACCCTTGCTGTGACCTGCTTCCTCTTCCGCTGCAGCACTTCCAACCCCTGCCTGTACCCCAGCTGTTTCCAAAATGCTGTCAGCTCTATCCTCTGTCTCCTGGCTGGCAAGAAATGCCTTATCGAAGTCTGGGTTTAACTGTAGAGTAATCAGGTAGTACATGGAGTCTCAACAAGCATCTGGTTAAAACAGCAGCTGTCAGGGCACATCATAACCTTTCCTTTTCAGCAGCAACTGTTGCCAGCTAACACAAAAAATGCAAGTGGTTTAAAAGTCCTCCTATTGACTGTCAAATATGGCTGAAACTGTTAATTCTTCAAAAGTTACTTGTCATGGTTTGACACTGGCACAATGTCAGTGCCCCATGAAAATATACTTCCCTGGTGTTTGCTGCGAGATGTGACCAGGAAATAAGCAAAGCAGGCCTCTAGCTTAGGAAAAAAAAGGTTTATTAACTAAACTACAAAAGGAAAACACACACACACACACACACACACCTGGAAAATGAAAACTCCACAAAAAGCATTTCCTTCTCCCCCCACCACATTTTCAATACATCTTCCAAATTTCAACTCTCCATCCATCACCCTGTAAATACTCAATTTCAGTCCGTCAAGAGGAGAGGAGTCCTTCTTGGGGCCATGGTGACCTCTTCCTTGCATGCCCAGCGCTTTCACCACTGTGCATGCATCAGAGCTGCTTCGAGGATTGTCCTTTTTAAGGGTGCTTTGACCAGTTCCAAAAAAGCACAGTCTCCCACT
>NW_005054542.1:670784-673678 GCF_000277835.1 Geospiza fortis | reverse complement strand
GCCCAGCTCGAAGCCGGGCAGGGGAGGCCTTGCCTCTTTGCTGGCCGGAAATCAAAGAGAGAGCCCAAGGGAGTGCTCTGCTTCTAACCCCTGTGTTCTCAGAGGTGCATCCACCCTCAGTGGCCAAGCCTGGTGTCAGTTTTAGAATCTGAACACCTATTGGCCTCTGGCCACTCCATTCCCAAAAAACCTATTTCCTGTAAACCCACAACATTACTGAAAAGTAATGACAGACGAAATGGTCACGCGAAATATATTTCTCAGGAAACCAAGCTGAAAATAAGATTACTGATTAATCTCACATTTCCAGTCTTAAAATGATCATGTAATTTGGTTAGAAGGGCGATTATCTCCTTTTTTAACATTTATTGCCATTGTATTTGAAGGGGCCTTTGTTTTATTTCAGCATTATGGTAATTCATCTTTCAGTATTCCATTTTTTTCCTGTGGGTATCAGTTTAGCTTTCTTCTGCATATGTTTTTTAGATCCTGTTCTTTACTATGCCATGTGTATATATTTTTAACATACTTCACTTCTTGCTTCAATTGCTCTTTATATCACCTTACTTAATCATGTTGGCCTTTTGCAGCCTTTATGCTGTTTAAATTTAAACAGGAATGGATTTCAACTGCAGTCTGTTCAAGTATTTCTTAAATATTCACCACTTTGCCTCAGTATATTTGCCATGCATTATAGAATTTCTATCAAAATCACCAAAGGCATTTTACATTCCTTCAACTCAGCTTTGCCTGACTGAAAAAAAGTAGAAATAAATTCTAAAAACCCTTGTGTATTTTTTTTAAATGCGTACCTTCCCATGATACTAAAATTCATTAAGGCTGTATTTTCAGATCCTAATGTTCTTTGACTTGAATTTGCTGTACATTCTGGTCTTACCTTTCAGCTAAAATTGAATTCATTCAGGTCACAGTGTCAAATCACCTGAAATTTGTCCTTGCTACGGTGCTATGGATTCTAGGTAGCGCAAAACCTAGCCCTTTTTCACAGCAAAATCTTAGCCAATATTCACTATAAAATGTTTTTAGCAAATATTTCTAAATATCTAAAACATAAAAATTTTATCAGTGCCTGCAGTGCAAGTTCAGTTACTTTAAATTTGGAAAAGTATGATTAAACCATAGTTGATTGTGGAATTGATGTGGAAGTATGAAAAATACAGTTATGAAGGCTAAAAGTCAATGATTACTCTTCTGTAGAAATATATCATGCTTTGTGTAATAGATGTTATGAAATAATTCATGCTATAGAGAGAATGTATTTTATAAAAACTGTGAAATCCAAACAAGTGTCTGACCACAAGCAGCCCAAAGACAGATGTCTACTTGAATTCTGAGATTCCTGGAGGTGGCAGGAGAACAATCCTCAGCTTATGAGTAGACATGCCCAGTGCAATGATCGCTGCTATCGCGAGTCATCGGGAGATGTCTAAGAACAATCATCACCCTGTTGATAACATCAATCAAGATAGCCGAAGTCGCCAAAAAGATACATGTGAATACGCGACTTCCCTGGAAGCGATTAACACCAGCTATCGACCAGGAAACAGCAATTGTCCTGCTCTGCACAGTGAAAGAAACAGTCTTGAATATGCAGAGTTACAAAAGAAACTGGGAGTCCTCTGCCTCAGGCATAATAAATTGTATAGAACAACCCCGCAAGAAGCGGCTCCCATGAGCAGGGAGGGATCCCATGCAATAGAGGTTGGATCCAGGTTCATCCAGCGCTGACCCCGGGCTCAACGCGGTCTCTTTGGCTGTCGTGGTTTTGAGGACTCTATTTTGGTTGCGGAAAAAGATAAATAAAATCTTTTCGCATTTTTGATAGTTTGGCTTCTCAATTGATCCTTTGTAACAATTCGTAAGCATGGGGTTTTTTTTCTACTTAGTTACTGAGTCCTCTCTCATTCTCTGTGTACTGGGATACTTTCTTTTCACAAAGACAATGAGTTACAATAGTCCATAAGGTATTTTTCATATGCAATGCAGTTTCTCTTTTGTATGAATCTATTTGTATTCTTTCCACAGCTTTAACATAAATATTTTGAAGATTCGTAATTCCTCACGAGTAAGAGGAATTGTACATAACTCTGAATAAGACTCATGGCCAGATCTGAACTTCTGTATGAAAGAAAAAGGCCTTTAAACATGTACAGAAAGAGTATAAAAAGGATTAACACATGATTATGGAATAACTCTATACTGTTAAATTTCAAATTGAACAAGATACAGTACACTCTATTTTCATTCCATCAGAAATTATCTTTTCCATACCCTCAAAATTCTATCTGATACACTTGATTTTTGTGCACATTTAATTATTACACTTATTTAGTGAAATTATACAACTGGTGGGTGTTGCCTCAAGGTTCAAGAAAGTAAAATCCGAGTCCTGGGCTTATTGGGCGGTGTCTAGCTATTGGGTGACACTAGCTTCACTTACTCAGAATGTGTTGGCTTTGGATGTTTATGAAGTCCCAGATTCATTATGCAGACTGCAGAGAGTTAAATCACTCTGTGTAGGAGTGTTGAAAGGCCTCAAGTATTTTACGTTTGCCTGATTTAGGTTCTTTCCTTCTAAGCCCCCATAGCGTCAGGGTAGCTATAATAAATGTGAATACAAAACAAACATTATTTAGAATTAATTTCGCAATGTAAGGTAATTGCTACAATTTTCTATTTCTCCTCTTTCCAAAATTTTACATGCAGTAACCTAAACATGGAAAAAAAAGAAAACGTCTAAATAGTCGAGCTTGATCAAATATCAGTTTCAGCACAAATCTGGCCAAAACTCTTGGGTGTTGGGTGGTTTTGTGGTTTTTCCCTTCCCTTCCCTTCCCTTCCCTTCCCTTCCCTTCCCTTCCCTTCCCTTCCCT
>NW_005054542.1:587143-670707 GCF_000277835.1 Geospiza fortis | reverse complement strand
TTTGTGTTGCTTCCTTTCCCTTCCCTTCCCTTCCCTTCCCTTCCCTTCCCTTCCCTTCCCTTCCCTTCCCTTCCCTTCCCATTCCTTTCCATTCCTTTTGCAATTTTTTTCCATTAAGTTGCTAAAAAGCACTGATGACTGTGTGCTTGAGAGGTGGGGACGGGGAGCTCCTCTGCCATTTGGGAGTTTCTCTGGGTGGGGGGAACAGAGATACCGTGAGAATGGGGGACGGCTAAAAGACCAGGTTGGGGGCAGCTCTCGCTCTCGCTTTGGCATCAGAGCAGGACGGCCAGGCTCTCACTTACTGCGGGGAGAATTCACCGGCACTGCTGGAGCTCAGCCCTGAGGCACCGATCACCATGTGCTCGGGTGCCCCGGGAATCCTGAACTTGGCCTCTCCCTGTCCTGCTCAGAGCCGGGCTGCGGCTGTCCCACTCTTGTTGTTCTCTTCAGTACTGCTCTGGGTTTCTCACTCTAGATACTTCTGATACATCCCGTCCACCACCCCGGGATTGTTGCACATTCCTGGCGGCTGTGACCGTTACTGCACCAAAGGGGAAAGTGCTGGCAGCCAAGAAAATTGTTACCAGGTCCCTGGTTCTGTTTGTTGTTAATGCCATAGTTATTGTTGTTTGTTTGCCTTGTTATACATACTAGTAAAGAACTGTTATTCCTATTCTCATGTCTTTGCCTGAGAGCCCCTTAATTCAGAGGGAGGAGGTTGACATTCTCCATTCCAAGGGAGGCTTCTGGCTTCCTTAGCAGACACCTGTCTTTCAAAACTAAGACAGTAACCATAAAATAACAAAATTAATTCAGCATAAGTCTGGTGGATATAATTTATCTCTCTCCAGAAGAGGTTGTAAAATATCATCAGTTTGTCATAAATATCTATGTAGTAATGTTTCAAATTGTTTGAATGGATACTTTAGGAAAATAAACAGATACAGTGTAGCTATGAAGGAAAAAAAAATCACAACCAATAATGCATATTTCACTACTCCAGAATAAAAGTAACTTTTTTAAAAAAGCAGAATTTTATTATGTTGCATGCATTAAAGAAAAGACAAATGATCAAAAACTCCAAACAAGCTCATAAATGAAAACTTATTAGCTATCTCATTACATGGTTATTTCAAAATGGGAATCTCATCTTGAGTAACAAAAATATGTGAGCCAGTAAAAATGAGCATGCAAATTAAAAAAGTCAGAAGTGAAATTACAGACCTGTTGGCATCTTGCATTCTCTAGTTTTCTGGTTTTGGCATAGAAAGCTTATGAAATTTCTGTTTGTGATTTTCCAGTGCTCATTAAGACTTTTGGAATTCTTCCTAAAACAGATAAATGCTGTAGTCACACTGACGTGCTGAATGAGTTTTAACAGTTCTTAAATTAAATCAAATACACGACCACTCAATGGCTGAATTTCTTGATGGAGTGTAGTTTTATGCCAGGCAAGCTTGTGTCCTTGCAGCAAAGAGGATATAATATCCAGTGCCTGTACTCTGATATTCTCACAGCCAACTTCAAAGTATAACTCCAAAAATCATTCCTGTTCAGTCAGCGAATGACAGATGCCTATTTGCCTTTATGTCCCCAGCTAACCTTTACAGCCCTGAAACTGTCACTTAGCAGCAATTCTTCCACTTGCTTGTATATGGAACTGATACATTCTCTACTCTCTATCTCCTCTCCTTTTTCCTATTCGTTTATATTCACACTTCGATCATTCCAAATAACAAAAGAAGGATTCTTAAAATGCTACGGGGTTGTAATGAATATTTATGGAGGGGGCATAAATCACAATGGAACATGCTTGTCATTCTAAGCAAGGAACAAAACTCAGTGTTGAAAATTATAGTCTTTGTATTTCCTGAAACTGGCTGGAGGAACAGCAGTCCTTTCTCCTGACGCATGAAAATAGTCAAATCAACAGCTGAAAAGTTTGAGTCCTCATTTTTATAAGAACATAGAATTGTAGAATTATCTAAGTTGGAAAAGAACTTTAAGATCATGGAGTCCAACTTCAAACCTAACACGATGTCATGGTTTAACCCCAGATGGCAACGAAGCCCCACACACAGCTGCTCACTCTGGGAAGCATTTTCCAGTGTTTCACCAGTCTTATAATAAAAAAATTTCTTCTTTATATCTAGCCTGAATCTACCCCCTTTTTAGTTAAGAATCTTTAACTGTTGTGCTTCTAAAACCTTTTTTGTCGTCTTTCCTGTAAGGCCCTCTTAAGTACAGAAAGGCTGCAGTATGAACTTCACAGAATCCTTTATTCTCCATGCTAAACATCCCTCTCTCCTTCACTGCTCACAAGACAGGTGTTCCATTCTGCTGAACACTTTGTGGCTCACCTCCAGACTGTCTCCCATTATGTCCATGTCATTCTCGTACTGAGGGCTCCAGAGGTGGATGCAGTACTCCAACCTCTTAGTGCCTCTAATACCCAAAATATTATATTTATGTCAATATTCAAACATTCACCTCACCTTCTTCTTACTGTCTGAAGTTACTTACTGTTCCTACCATTCTGAAAAGTAAACTATATCTTCATGGAACTGGTCTTCATTTTTCTCAGATCTGACATTGGAAAGGGAATATTTGATACCGGATCATTAGTGAAAGACAGGCAATAAAAGAACAGTTGTTTCATTAGAGAAGACCAGTACAGTCTACTGCAAAGTGATGCTCTTTCATTCATCTGCTCTCTTCTTCTACTGACAATCCTTGCAACTAGCTTACTTTCACTTTTGCTTAGCCATAACCCCAAGAAAGTGCAATATGTTACTGGACAGTTTACAAGATCATTTATTGGACAGTTTAAAAGACCTTAAGCAGCATCACTTAAATGAGTTCTCAACTGTTTTGCCTGAAAAGTATTTTTTGCTCTGGTCCCAAGTAGTTTATAAGCATACAGCTAGGAGTATTTTCATATTCCTATCCATATTGACATATGGATTTCCAGGAATGAGACCTCCATCCAGTACATAGTTGCTTCACTAACGTGTTGGGATGGACACAGCTTATCCTTGAAATAATTCTCCTTAGAATTCTCTAACATTCAGATGTGTTCTTCTTGAAAAATTCTCAGATACAAGTAATACCTTCAGGGCATCATACCTTTAGCAGTGGATATGCTTCAGGCAGAGTTTGCAGTATTCATCAAAACAGAGCAGATGTATCAGGAGGAGATTAAAAATAAGAGTAAGATACACACTCTAAAAATTACCAATATTTGAAATAGCAGAAGGGGACATGAAATTGATAGATTAGAAAATGGAAACTGAATTTATTGTTTCTCGTTTTTTGTGCATGCATAGTACTTGTATATTCTAGAAAGCAGGCTTTCTGACATTTGCAGCATAGATGTGGACTTGGAGCAGACATTATTTTTTCTTTGTTTTTCTGTTATTTGTTGCCTTATGTTCTGTTCCTATTTTGTCACTCACCATGTTTTCACAGACTTGAATCAAAAGAATGTGCATAATATTTAATGAAATTTCATCACATATTTCATCTTTGTCCTTGGCACAGTTGCTGCTGGGTCTATATTTTCTGAGGAACAGAAATCTGAGACTTTCAATTTATCCTTCTCAAGGAAAATAATAGTCCATATGATTATTTTGAAGTGACAGTAAGTTTAACCTCTACTGTCACTGTCAGGATGAAGTCTCTCTGCGACAGAGTATCTGCATTTGCTCTGCAGCAACAGGGAATATCAACAAAGTTCACATTATAATTTTTTTGTAAATAGCTCTAATTCTTTTAAAGCTTAGCCATGACTCAGGCTGGAAAGTAACTACCCTGAATCTGAGTACACAAATTATTGGTTCTGGAAGTCATGAGGCAATTTTAATAACCTTATACCACAACCTTTGGAGAAATAACCTCTGAAAAATTAAAATCTGGCAGATTTCATAATCAAAAACCAACCCAGACTAATGTGATATTACCAGTTGAAAATGCCTGTAGTCAATGCTTAGGAATCAGAGCTGACCAAGAAAAAAAGGAGAATAAATGTAAATCCAAGTAGCTACAGAGATTAAAGGTTTCTACTTTAGGAATTCAATTGTTGAGTCCCTTATAGTGTTTTGATAAACTTTGCACTGGTTGTTAATTGACATAGTATCCAAAATCTAAATTCTGCATCCTCATTTTATTTCTCAAAGAATTTCCTATATGGTAAACTATAGGTCTCAAAATCGCAGTTCAAGAATATGTCATCTCTAATCAGTGCTTAAAATAAACTATTAGAAATTTTAGATGGCTATGACCATTATGGCCTTAAGAAATATTAAAAATTTCTGAATTTTTTCTATCAGTAAGAACGGTGGATGGCAGTTAATTTTGGAACTTTCAACAGAATTCTGTCAATCCTTGTCTTTTATAGCTCCACCATCTTTATTCTATGATAGACTGCCAGGTAGCCATAAGCTGCAGGTTTTCAAAAAATAAAGAGAAAGTTTTCCTCTATTATTATTAACTTTTAAAACCTGGTGGTCGAAAACTTATTAAAAAAGCCTCCAAGCAAGGTGAAATAAATTGTGAATCATCTCCCAAGATAACTATGTTTTTCCAAACAGACCCCTAAAAACCTTATTGCACTATTAAAAAAAAAAAGGCTTGCACAGTGAGAGAAAATATTCTATTTAAAGGTCTGATTACACTACACAGAACCAAGGAGTAAATGAAAGGCTTCTTGTATGAATGGCTTTGAAAATTTATAAATTTATCATTTCCATTGATGCTGATCACTACTAAAATTCCAAAGCTGTATATATCTAAGTAATTTTTTTTTTTGATGACTAGGCAGGTGGGCTACCATATATAGTCAAAACTCAGTAAGTTACTGATGTTCAGCCTCTTATTTCGATTGCTGCACTTGTAGTTGTAGTTATCACCTACAGGAAAGGATAAAAATTGCAGTCCATTCCATCATACTGAACAGAAATTATTCTGCATTTCAGTCACAGTCTTCAAGTGCTAACACAATTTACTTTTGAAAACAGCTTGAAACAGAGTCACTACAACTCAGAGCTATATATGTTCATTTAGATGATAAAAAAGGTAGAGCCATTGCCTAGATTTTACTGCTACTCAGGCTTTACAAGTTACAAAACTATTTATGTAATCAGGTACTAGTTTACTGGCATTCATGTCTGTCTTTCTGGCACAGCACTATGTCAGTAAGAACATTAAGTGAAAGGGAAGCAGAGCTGGTTTTCATGCTAGGCAGTGTACAGCAGAAAGGATGCAGTAGAGATAAATACAGCAGATTAATAGATCTTGAAATTATACCTGCTTTGAGAATGGAAGTCTTTTTACGCTTCCTACAGCAGCTGGTAAGAAGTAGAGAGGGGAAAGGGGAATCAGGTAGAGAGGAAAAAATATCCTTACGGCCTCCTAAAATGTTTTGATTCGGGTCACAAAATGCTTTCGACTCTTGAAGTAGGCTCATTTAGGAAAAAAAATATTAAACCCCCAAAAATCAGTGTGCTGGTTTTGCCAACCATGTAGAAGACAACATGAAGATACCAAGGTCAGTAAAGATTTGAGTCAAGTCTCAGATGGGAGGAGAATGAGGAGATGTGTTAGTCTGGGCTGAAATTATTTTGAATAGCCATGGTGATGGACTGTGATTCCCTAGACTATCCAGGTAATTCATAAAAAAGCATGGGGGCATGGAGCACTCCAACTGTAGATGTGAGCAAAAGCATCCATGCTGTAGCAAACAGATGTTGATGTACCTGGGATCAAAAGGAAAAGCTTGAACGGAGAGAGAAAACAGTGATGAAGACCCTTTGCTCCCAGGGAAGAAGAAGAAAACCTATGTTCCCAGAGATGTAGATAATCTTAGAAACAGATTAAGAGAACCTTTACTTTTTGAACAGGTCATCATTGAAAGTGTACCCCATTAGCTAAAGACTGAATCCTCAAAAACAGTAGTGGGCAAAGCTGTAAGTCGAGGAGAGGGACTTTTTACATGGTGATTAGATTTCCATTTTTTCCTGAGTGGCTGATTTGCTGTGACATCAAAGCCACGAGAGAACTGTTTCTTGTGGAGAAGTCTCCATGGCATGACAGGAGAAATGCCTCTCCCTAGGTGAACTGAAGAAAGATTATTTTTAGAGGTGGTAAACTGTCTGAAAATACCAGTTTTTTTCTCTTTACAATCTCAGTGGGAAAGGAAAGAGGAGTTGGGGAGAGGAAAACAGTTTTAAAGATTTATTCTGATTCTTATTATTCTTCGTTTAGTTATGTTAATAAAGTTGCCTTTATAAGCTTTTAAAGTTTGAGCCTGCTTTGCTCTTCTCCTAATCCTATCTCAGAGCAGAAAAGGAGTAAATAATTTTAGTGGGTGCATGGGCATTTGGCCAGCACTAAACCCACTACAACCAGCTAGACATATATTTAATATCAACAGCTGCTAACCAGTTCTCAGCAATCTAGCTGAAAACAACCCATTGCGTGCACATTGTCTTGCTCCACTCGCTATTTGATCTTGTTGCATTGCATTATTTCATTAATAGAACCATTATTAAAACTCAAATGAGGAAACAATAATGTCTACCTGAGGAGTTCCTAACACTTTAAATCTTTCCAACTGAACTCACTACAATCATTTGACAGCACCCTGCAATACACATATAAATATTTTCTTTATATGTGAGGCACTGGCAGTATTTTAGACAATGTTAATGCAGAAGTGAATACATAAATGACATTGTGAAATTTTAAACATTTTAGTAAACAGCTATTTGAATGAAATGGCAAATATAGCAGATAATGAAGGGTATCAACTCCAAATTATTTTGGGCCACTGAGAAAATTAATTCAAAGCATGAGACTTTTGAAGACTTTTGCACATGATGACTAATTAGAAACTGCTTCACATGTACTAGATAAGGTCCCAACTCATCTTGTGGCAATACAGTTTTTAGAAGTGGGAGAGTTTTCAGGTATTCAAAATCTTCCAGCATAAAATGGAAGAATAATCTGTAGAAGAAAAGAGAGGGAGGGAATCATCTCATTCTGGTCTGTCCACCATGCTGTCAGCAAGTTGCAGCAATTTTTCCTCCTGTGCTACAGTTATACATGAAGATAGATATTTTAAATTGCAGTCAGTAAAACATGAACATATATATATATATCTTCTCTTCATGTATAGCAACAATTCCTGAATCATATTTTATTGTAGTTTTCTAAATGAAGTATAATAAATAGAAGAATAAACTCTTGATAATGTAGCTAATATGAAAGGTGCTGGAAATTCTTCTTAAGAAATGTTTATATTGATTTCTATGGAAAGATTCCTGAAAATAGTACTATTTCTTTTTAAGGATGGTCCCATCCCTGAAATTTCTATGGAAAACTGTATTGGAATGAGAGTAGCCATCACATAGTTTAATTAAATTGATGAGTTTATTTAATCAACAGATTTGTCAACTAAGCAAATATTACTGCAATGCCATTACCCGTTACATTTAGTTAAATATTTGGTTACTGTATAATGTGTCTCATTATATGCTTTGGCAAAAGTGTATAATATGCATAATAATGCTAGACTACAGCCTTGGGGCACTGCATTAAGTACTAAAATTTCAATGCTCCTTAGGCAAAGAAGAAAGAACATGAGATGATAGAGCACTTCTGCATCTCAGCTTCAACTTGGAAGATTGAGGGTAATTAATAAGGGACTTAGAGGAACATGTGGGGAACAAACAAGTAACCACTTAGTAAATAACAAAGTGCATGTGATATACTTTAGTTTAGGGATTGCCTCCAGTCTTCCCAGAGTACAATTACATAATCTTAGAGGAATGATACTGGAAGGCATTGCAAAAACATTTTTCTTCAAATCAAAGTAATTTAAGACAAATGTACAAAAATATTCCTCAGACCTTCAGATGCTTTTCTTCCTGCAAATCTATCTACTAGCATACGTTACATGTGGTACACAAAAGAGGTACAGTACTTGCAATACTTTAAATTTCTCCTAGGTTGCCAAAGTATTTTACTTTAAAGAGTTGACACAGGAAGAGAAAGAAAGCAAGAAAGCAAGAAAAAAAGAAAGAAAGAAAGAAAGTTGATTTAATCATCAAAATACCTGATGCCCTTTCTCATAGTATCTGTTGGGACAAAATGTCCAGTGCTGCATAAACACATCCTGTGATGGGTGAGCAACTTGTTTACGGGTTGGGCACAGAGGGTTGTAGTGAGTGGAGTGAAATAAGACTGTTGACTTGTCCTGCCTTAGCCCTGTGCTCTTCAACATCTTCATTAATGAACTGGATGCAGGACTCAAAGGTATGCTAATTAAGTTTGCTCATGATGCTAAATTGGGAGAAACTGCAACTCCTTCAAGGGCAGAGAAGCTTTTTAAGAGAGACCTTGATGAATTAGAGAGCTGGACAATCGCCGGCTCTCTGGAGTTGTTCAAGGGCAAGTGCCAGATTCTGCACCTGTAATGGGACAACTCTGAGTAATAAGATGCTGCAAAGCAGTACTACAAAAAGGGAACTGGGAGCAAGGCAAGAGTGCCCTGGCAGCCAGGAGGGACAACCAAGTCCTTGGAGGGCATCAGGTAAAGCATTGCCAGCTGGGCAAAGGAGGCGATTGTCCCACTCTGCTCTACAGTGGGGTGGCCTCACCTTGAGTCTTGGGGGCAGTTTTGGGTGACACAGTATAAGAAGGTTCTAAAGTTATTAGAAATTGGCCAAAGAAGAGACATGAGGATGACCAAGGACCTGGAGGGAAAGCTGTATGAGCAGCTGCTGAGGTCACTTGGTCTGTTCAGCCTGGAGAAGAGGAGACTGAGGGGAGACCGCATCACAGTCTGCAACTTCCTTGTGAGGAGGGGAACAGGAGGGGCAGACACTGATCTCTGAAACTGAGTCAGGGGAGATTTTTGCTGGATTTTAGGGAAGGTTTTTCATCCAGATGGTGTTTAGGCACTGGAACAGGCTACCCAGAGAAGTGTTCACAGAAGTCTCGTAGAGATCAAGTGTTTGAGCAATGCTGTAAGGCCCATGGTGTGACTGTTGCAGGTGGTACTTTGCAGGGACAGGAATTGGACTCAGTGGCGCTTTCGGGTCCCTTCCAACACAGGATATTCTGTGATTAATTAAAACTACCATTAAATCCATTAAAACTACAGCTGGCTAAATTATTATTACTCTCAGCAAACCCTCTGTGTGGGTCTCATGGGATCTCTCAGCGTAACTTTCAGTAAAAGATATTGAAGTGAAGGAAACAGAGGTTGAGCCCCAACAAGTGCAATTTTTGTTTGAAAGCTTTAACTGTGATTTTTCTGACTGGTACACAGCTCTGAAAAATCAGAAACTAAATATCAGAATATTTTAATGTATGTTAATCCCAGTCCTCTAGCCATAGACAGTGGCTAATGGCTAATAACTAAAAAAAGTTTAAAGGTTCTCCAGATGGCAGATGCACTCATAGCAGCTGTTGCAATGTCCTGCAGTGTTTGTACAGGAGCTTTAGACCACCAAAGGAAAAATCACTGAGAGTCAGCTTCTTATCGCTGATGTATGGCTCTAGAAATGCCCTTATTTAGTAGGTTTGCAACGATTTAAGAAAATGTACCTTGTCATTCATGACATATATGCACGTACTGATTTAACCATTTCTCTAGAGCAACACAATGAGCTGAGTACTCACGCCTATATAGCACTGAAGATAATGCAGTTTGGTTCAAAAGAGCTATGCTTTAGTATATTCCAAATATGTTATATTCCTCATGATGATTGCTTTTGCTATTGATCCATTTCTCGATTTACCAAATATCTAATTTTTTTCCTCATGTTTACAACATTCATAAAGAAATCTCAAATATAATATAAAAAATGAAAACACTTAGAGCATGCTAAAAATTATATGTCTTGGAATGCATCTACAGTTGTATGTTCAGAAATACAAAAGTGGAAACAATAATGAGAATCACAGACAAAGCAAAAAGAAAAATCAATTTTTCACTAAATGGATTAATTAAAACTCTTAAAAGTTCTGAGTTAGTAAAGATGCATTTGATATTTAAGAAAGCTAAACTTCTTAACATTTTACTCTATTTTTAAAATTTTCTTCTATTTTATTTTTTAGTGTTAAAAAGTGCCCAAAATAAATAAAATCTAATAGACTAGATTAATTGAAATTAAACTTATTATTTTCCTTAAATACTATGAACTTATTATTTTCCTTAAATACTACTAGTTCAGAAAATAATATAAATCCTCAGATAAAGTGAAAAGCAATGCAAAATATAAAAATAAAGTAGAAATGGCAACATAAATGAAAGTATAAAGTGGTTAATAAAATTGCTAACACACTTGTTCAGGAGAAAAAAATTATCTGGTCTAACATGAATAGGCAAAGCAGTAGAAATTAAACTTAATAGAAAAGTTCATGCGTGTGAGTTCAGTCCTGGTTTCTGAGACTGATAACTGCAAATCAGTAGTCTAGAAATGTAGCAGTTATTTTAAAAGTTCTGCAATCTGTAGAATGTAATTGATTCTGAATGTTCTGAATGGTGATCTATTACAGTGTAAGAAATATAAAAACCCTGTTGCGTAGACAACCAGTTTTTTAGATCTTCTTTGTCATGCTTCTTTTTACAGTTCATTGATCTGGGAACCAAAGAGACTGGATAGTAAGTCCTTCATAATAGCTTGATCTGCACATTGCTTGCCATGTAAAACAATCAAACTCTGATTTAATTGATATACCTTTGACCACATCCCAAAAGACAAAAAATTTCAGAGAAAATATTCTAGAAAGTATTCATGATTTGCCTTTATGAAGATTCTATTTACTTAAAATAGAATTTCTCAGGGTGAGGGGCACAGTTAATTCGAAGTCCCACTCTTCCTCCTTTATGTGTAAAGATATATATATATATATATATATATGTATATACGTATATATTTGCAATATGTGTTCCGGTAGTGAGAGTAGCATCTTCATATAATGCAATTCAGATGGTTTAAAAAGGCTTTTGAGATAGGATCACTGGCACGAATGTGTATTCTTTGAATAAGGCAAGGCTCTCTCAAAATGAACATATCTATCTAACATCTTTTTATTCTCCATTATATAAATTGTCTCCCTGCTGATTTTTTATGACAATTACTGGCCTCAGAAAGCTATATAATCTCTTTCCATTTAAGGGACATAAAACACACTCAGGGAAGACCTTGCTATTTATTAGGTTATATCTTTTGTCAAGAGAGACTAGTGAAATCAATTTATTTGGCATCTTATCTGCATAGTGCTGTATCAACTGTGTACAAAGTATGAACAAATCTTAAGGTTGAACCTCAGGGTATTTGCTTGTCTGAATTCTCGTTCCTTGGCCAACAGGAAATAATTACATCTGCCCTCAGGAGATGCGGTTCCCTCAGAGAGTGAAGGTGGCACAGCTTTTCATTGCAAACCTCACCTCACAGTGCTAATTTCTGATTCGACCATCTTTTTTTTCTCAATCTCTGTACTACTATTTGTTTTATTTCTGAAAATAGACATACAACCCAATATACTTAAGAAAATGCATGTAGCTCTTCAATATAGATTTTAGATTTAGATTGAGAGACTAGTTTTTCCTTGTAAGTGACTTGTATGAATACTGACATCATAAGACCACACAACTATTGCATGCAATTTATTACACTGTTAAAAAAAAAAGGCAAATAAACCTAATTTGAGAATGATTTCCTCTTACTTCTATTTTCATTAAGAACAGCAATGGTATACACCACACTAATTAATTAAGAGAACAATCTCAGACTTGTAATGGGGAGACCTAAGCAGAATAAGGTGGCACCTGACATATGTAAGATAAAAAGGAAGAGGAAGTCAAGAACAGGTCTTTGTTCAGAAACAAAATAATCGTCTATGAGACGTTTCTTTGGCTAAGCATTTGTCAGGAGATGTTGCAGAATTTAACTGTCGACCAATATTCTCCAAAGTTCCTTATGTGTGGCATCTCAGAAGAGGTGTTTCAGGATCCAAATGTCCAGATATATTCTGGGACAGAATATATACACATATATATGCAAGTAAAGCAGTATAAAGGAAAGGAAAACAGTGTCATATTGTATCCCCTCATTCATCACCAGTACAGAATGGGCTGCAAATCTTATTTAAGTAGCAGCTTGAGCAGCAAGTTGTAGACGTGGGACTGTACTTTTTATTTTTTGACTATTCTGAAACCTTTTTAGGAGAATGCGCTAAATAAATTTGCAAGCAGTTAAGCTGAACCACTCAACTTTAATTTATCTTACAGTTATTAATAATTTTAAAGCAAAGTAACTAAAGCTCTAGGAAAAGTAAATATTTTCCTAATTATTTTCTCTTGTTTTAAACTGCAACTGTCCAAATATGGAAATATTTTTGGTTTCCAGTTTTTGATCTGACAAAGAATCTCATTATCGCAACTGCTATAATTTGCCTTTTCTCATTTAGAAATGTCAGCAAAATGAAACGAACAACCAAGGGAAGAAAATCCATTCTAGTAGTCAGTCTTGTCTTGCTGAAAGATTCCTTGTGGATTAATAGTAAAAGTATGAAACATGTCATGATTAAAGATAAAATGCTTATTTGAGAAATCTGCAAATTAGTACCTATGGCCTTTATAGTATCACTGATAAAACAAGGTGTTCAGACTAGGTGGTGGTTTTGTATCAAAACTCATTTATCTAAATATTACTTCCAGCTTACAACTTTTGAAAGGACTGAATGAAAGAAAGATATTTACTTGAGCTGGCCTTCTGCTATAAACAAAGACCACTGCCTAGTCTTTTTGCAGTACACGTGATTATTTTTACTGGTTTAATTTTTTTTTCCTGTTGGGCTTTAGTTTTGAGAGAAAAGTGTTACCAATTGTTATCAATTTAATTAAAGCAAAGAAATTAAAAGTCTTCAAAATTTTAGACAAGGTCTAAAAATATTTTTTGAGAATTCTTGGAAGTTCTCCCTAATTGAGAGCACAGTAACTGCTATAAAGGTTCACATGAACCCTCATAGTACCATCCTACCTCTGTGTTTTTGCATGAATGGAAGGCAATCTAGTCTAAGAATAACTGTTACTCTTCTATTTCCCTGTTCCAGTTAATTCTCTTGGGAACAACCAAACTTGACCTTCATGGATTAAAACCTGCACTTGAATGTCAAGTGGTTTCATTCCAAGGCCTACTATAGAAGCTGGTTTGAATAGGATGGGGCTGAAGCAGTTTCTATGCACAACAGAGTAATTTCTTCAGGTATCTGAGAAACAACTATCTTGCTATTTGACCTTCAAGCTTATAAAAGATAAATGATCAGGCAGAAAACAACATCTCATATTTTTAATGGGAAAATAAAGGTATATTAAATAAAAATACAAGCTGGTTAATAAGTTCCACCTGTGTTCTACCTACTTCAGAACCTTCTCACAAGGTCTGCAAAGTACATATTAATACCATATCCACAGAGAAGCAGTATTGATCTACTGCTTCTGCTGCAGTGAACAAACACATCAACAGTGCACAGACAATGCTGAATGTGGAAAAGAATGTTCACTGTTATTTCTATTCAAATATTTGAGTTACAAAAGAAAATACCGAAATCTAGCCGCAAACTTACCAGAAAAATATTATAATTCGCTGCGTATGCTATGAGACCTGAAGGTTGATGAACACTCTTCAAGAATGCTGCTACAATGGTGTAAAAATAATGCTATTGAAAAGCTGCAGTAAAGCCTCTTTGCAAAACATGGTCACTGTTTTCTAAAATCTGAGGTCAGGCCACAGCCATTAGAGACCTATATAAAACTCTTTAATGTGAACAAGAGTTACAGGGACCCTAACGACTGCTCAATCATTCAAGACAATTACAACAGCCAGTCTTTCAAGCCCTCCATTGCACAGACCTTACCATTCACAGTAGTGCACATGTAAGTAAGTGTGAGAAATGGATTTGTAAAGGATTCTCAAAACTTGACTGAAAGCTCACACCATTTTGTACATCTGTATGCAAACTCTGAGACAAGGTGTGCTGACTTAGCAAGGCCATGGAATAGAGATGACATTGAGAGAGAGACTGAACTAGAAACAAGTTTCAAAAGATGGCCTTGCAAAAAGACCAGATAGTTTAGAGAGTTAGAACTGTGAAAGATGCATTGTAGCAAGACTAAGTGGGGTAAAATAATAGGTGATTTGTGTTAAAAGTATTAGCAACATTGTGTGGCAAAAGCTAATAGGCTGAAAAACATGTATAAGGTATTGTAACCAGGAAATAGGTTGGCTTCTGAAAGAATGCTGTTGAGTTTTACGTCTTTTGTCCCACCCTTCTACGAGACTGATAATGGAACAAAACCTTTTAAAATGCCTTTCTGTTGCCCCCTCTCTGTAGAGTTGGGAGTTTCCAACAAATAAGGGCTTGTGACAGAGGGAAAACATTCACTGCATTTGCACAAATGGAACCTAAAGTCCTGCTAATGTAAATGAGGGAAAGTATCAGTTTTTAATTCTTATCTTTCTTTTCTTCTAACATAAGTAAATTGATTGTAGTTTGGGTCTTGAGAGGCAGTCACTTCTGTGGTAAAGTCTTTACAATCAGTATGAATATGGATTCTATTTTCTATATTAGTTGATAGTAAACTTGATGGTTAAGCTTGAGATCCTGAAATTCAAGCCTCTTCTTCCACTCAGAGTGGAACAATGTACCACTATTTAACACCTCTTATTGATAAAAAGATAAAGAATAAAATATGTTTTTCATTATTGAAAGTCATAGACAAGCTAATGAAATTTCACTTATGTTTGGGCTTAATTCATATGAAGTTCAAATGGATTTAGTTATCTTCATCTTGCTAGTAAGCCTTATCCAGTAACAAAGAGGTTTCAATCTTGTGTTTCTCCTGCCTTTCCCGGCTGCCTTCACAGTTTTGTCTGCTGTCATTTCTGCTGGCATGTGCAGCAGTAAAAAATATTAAATACATCGCCTTAAACTAAAAACATTGGTGAGACCCCCATAAAAAGAGATATTTGTCCTGATATTTCAACTTGCTATGGAACGTTTTATTCTGAATCTTCAAACTTCTCATTGATTTTGAGAAACAGAACTCATGACCGGTGCTCTTTTCTCTCTTTAAAAAAAAATTGGTGTAACTAAATTTATTTGAAAAAGACGTGGAATTGGGAGAGTGAAGAAAACACAGGAAGATGAAATTTGCTAATATAATATAGAGAATTAATTCCAGCAATTGCATAGTAAAATCTGATTAAAAACTAAAGTATTTACTTTTAAAATGTATAATCAAAATTATAAAATTCTTTAAAAGTACAAAATTCTTCTTGAGAGAAATTTTGAGAGAGAGATTTGAATTAGGATTGGCAGAAATTTTCATGTGACAAAATAACTTTGGTTTAGCAGATACGAATTCCTTCCAGTAAAATATTATTTTCTCTTCACGACTGTTCAAAACTCATATTGAATGACAAGCCTACTTTGCCTCATTTTTCAAACCAGTGTTACTATTTTACTGGTCAGTTCATATTCTGTTTTCAGGAAAACAGTCTGCTTTTTGTCTTCTTTAAAAAATGGCAACTTGATGCAGAAAGTGTCAGGCTGTTGAATAAAAATGCATGTGTTATTCCTAAGGGAAAAAGGGCTAAACAGGGCAACAGTTGTCTGAAGAAAAAACCCCACACTTAAATTTATGAACTTCTCATAGATTTAAATGTCAGGAACAACTCACAACATTAGTTCAAATATCCATGATTCTAAAAAGCCAGCTCAAATTGAAAGATTACCTACCTTTCTTGTGAAAGTTTCTCTACAGGTCTAAGGTTCATACCAAGAATTTTTGCACCAGAGGTTATAAAAATTGCTAGAAATTTTTAATTTCTGGAGTTAATTTATAATTCTGATATTATTCCATCTTTAGCAACAGAAGATTAACATCATGATATGACATCATATGTTGCAAAAATGAGTTTGCATTTGAAACTGGCATTTTGTATTCAGATCCACTGCACCATTTATCCAGTGGCTTTGTAGTCTGAGGTTACATTTATAGGAGTTCAACAAGGGATGTAAAATCCCTTCTTTTGGGATGTAAAATCCATCTCCTGGGATGTAAAATATTTCCTGATGCAGTCCTGTGACTGGGACAAGATGTTTTTGCTCAGTATGATGAATTCTACAGTGATAGGCCTTTACTTCTTCTTTCTCAACCTTTATGGCATGCCTCAAAACATCTCAGGCTTTTTGGGGCCTGCATTTTTGTGAAGAAATGTTTCATCCCAAAGCTTAGCACGGATTTTCTGAACAAAGTATCATCTTATTGTGCAAAGATGTCTAAAGCATTTATTTAGAGTAAAGCAAGAAACAGCTGAATAGATAAGTAATTGGACATGTTTCATTCTGGATTAATTAAACACTTGATTTCAATCTTACTTAAGGAATACTTCAGTTTATAAGTCTCAGGTTAAAATTCTCCCATATTACTTCTCTTTTTGAAAGAAAAAGAGGAAAAAGTTTGCATCATAAACCTTATCTGGGGTCAACTATTCTCGGTACAAGTTACTCTAGAGTCAAGTTTTGAATGTGATGCTATATGTTCTCAACGTAAACTCCCTAATTTTCTCACAGAAAATATTTGAATAGAAACATCACAGTGTATACTTTCTGTATGTTTTCTTTTCCTAGCAACTCATTTGCTAGAACAGTCACAAAAACTAAAGACAAAAGACATATAATCACATCATAAGTAGATTTTATTTTCTATTCACATGAAAATTCATAGCAGAAATGTAAAGTGTTTGGCCAGCCTTAATTGATTTTCCTTCTCGTAGTTCAATATTTTTTTCTGGTATAGGCAGAAACCAGAAAACAGAAAGGAACAGGTTTAAAGAAAAAAATTTTTAAAAGGAGTAAACCATGATCTCTTCAGCCTTTAAATACTGCTTTTTTAAAAACAGGCTATGCAAATCCTCCATTTATGGGAACATGGAGGTCTTGTGTAGGATGAGAGGAAAGAGAACACCAAAATAGAAAAAATTGTGATAAAATGAGTTTGCATACAATGAATTTTTGTGAAAAAACACATACACAATCCCAATTATGTTTCTCCTTCTACTATTTACTCTCTTTGCTTAGTATGAGAACTGCTAATAAACAAATACTGAGTACTGCATGCAAAGACCTTTTAGTTAGATTCCAAAATTTTACTCAGACCCTCAAATATAGCATTCTTTATGGCCCTTAGAAATAAAACTTATGGCTGTACTTCACAAAAAAAGAAAATGATATTGATAGATAAATCACCTTGCCTTATGTACAATATTAAGAAGAAAGAGGATGGGTTGCTACTGTGCGTGTTGGAGTCAATTTTCTAGGAACAAAACAGGAAGAAAACAGTTAAATGAATATTCTTTTATTTTGAATGAGCAGTCAAGACTGCTGGAGCCCAAATGTCTGAAATGTATTGTGATGCTAGTTCAGCTTTTATCCACAAGGCATGCTGTTAATCCTATGAAACACTTACTAAACTAATAATGTGAGAAATTAGAAGAAAAAGATTCACAATTAAAAACAGGTTACTTGACATATCTTGTTGAACAGCTTCTTCCTAACCAACCATAGCAGCATCACTAAATGCAACATTAAGACTTTTTTTAAAATATCTCCATATTTCAGATAGCTTCTAGGCTTTAATTCCTATTGGGCATAACATTCTAAAGTCAATTGCAGATTGAAACATCATGCAAAAGATTTAGAATAAACCTGTCTTCTGCAGGTTTTTATCTTCTTGACTATAAGTTGTAAATTGTGCATTGCTGCAGCAAGATTAGAATATATCCCACTGAAACTCATTGGTGATTCTTCTCTTGCAGAAATTTATATTTTCTTTTCAATATCAAACGGAAATACGAAAATAACTCTCTGAAGGATACTGTATATGAGCAATGTACTGAAAACAACCACTGATTCACTGTGTATTAAAACAAAAACAGTGAGAAAACTCAAAATGCTGATACTTACTAGACTATCTAAACAGCTATCTCTATTCTCAAGTAAATTTCTAAAGTAGTTAATAATGCACTAGAAGGCCTATTGACTGATTAAGTGTACCAGCAGAACAATGCAAGAGGAAGTAACTTAAAATATTTATTTTGATTTAGAATTTACAATTGAGGAATTACACCTCTCTATTAAAAAAGAAAAAAAAAAGGCAAAAAAAGCATGCCAAGCATTCCGCAAGTTCTGCAACAATAAGTTCTGCAACTTCTGCGAAGTGGGAGCTTTATAAGGTATACAATTATTTTAATCTTTCTCTATAACTCTAAGAGAAAGTTTAATTTTCATCCCCCAATATAGATTTATATTTAGATAATATTTATTTAGATAGGAAGTACCAAATAAGCGCAATTTCAAAGTGTGCAAGATAGATGTAAAACAAGGCAGTCACAACATACCTTAGAAAAAGTGTATATGACTAATGTGGTTAAAATAAGTTCGAAGAAAGTGATCTTTATTAGTGCTGTGTCTTTGTATTTTAACATGTTTTCATGACAGGTATCAATACTTCCTTATACTATCAGAAAAATATCCCACACCTCAAAGCAAACCCCTCCCATAAAACCCAGCTGAGACCACTTCATTTCTAGTCTTAATCTAGAAACAGAACAGTATTTCACCAAAATAGGGTAAAAAAATAACATGTAAGATTAACTATAATCCATTAATCAAATTAATTTATCTAATTACTTAAATGAAAAAAAAAAAGACAATGGTTTCAACAGGAACATTCCAGTAAGAAATCCAAAGCTGGCAAATATTTTGTCATCCTTCCATGTGTTAAAAATAAAAATAGCAAAACAAGCACCAAAAAATCATAAAGAAAGTGGGCAAGACAGCCTAGAGAAGGCATGTTTCTTGAAAATGTACTCAATAGTTCATTCATTAATTCTTTCATTTGTACATAGGTAATCTGAGTACTTATAGAATAAGCGAGTATGAAGCACACGGCTAGATCTATTAAACTGACTGGAGAAGAAATTTTGTCCAATCACCTATTTTGTACTCAAGACAGGGCTAATTTTTGGGCTTGTGCATACAGATAATAGGATTCTAGGTCACTTCTTCCATGTATTTTTGGAATATGTTTAAAAGAAAAAACCAAGACAATAAATACACATCTATTTACATTTACTTTGTATATGTAGATTGTAAATCCCAGGGGAATGAAAAGGGTAAGTGCAGTAATACTCATACACAGAGGGTTTCCTAGAGGCATGCTCAGAGCCAATGAATTAGAAATAAAAGTAAGAAACCTGGCAATGGATTTCAGAGTCCCTGTGGAGTTTGTTCTGAGCCCTACATCAGGGCTCAGTGCAGTGCTGAAATACTGCTGTGCTTCTTACACCACCTTGAAATATTGACAGGCACTGACCCATTCTGAGCACAATTTTTGGGGTTTTTTTTTTGTTTTCTTGTTTTGGGTTTTTTGATTTGGTTTTATTTTTGTTTTGCTTTGTTTTGTTGAGTTTTTGTGTGTTTTGTTGTTTTGTTTTGTTAGTCTTTCTGTTGAGTCCCCATGGGAATAAAAAAAATTGCTGCATCTGGAAGCCACCTGTTCCAAAGTGATTTTTTAGGAAGGAGACTGACCTATCTCTGAAGAAAAGATAAATTCTGAATGACAGTGATTTTCAGTACGAGATTTTGTATCCCAACTACAAGAAAAAAGAAGAATTAATAATATTTACCCAGAATGAAAAAAAAAAAAAAGAATTAGACAAATCATAGTGTGGTTCTGGAAAAAAATGTCCAGTACACAGCTAGATTAGTCCAGAATCTCATGGGTGAACAACATGCTGACAGTTTGGGTACAATAAGATTATAGCAAAGGAAGTGACATCAAGTTGGTGACTGGTTGCTAGTGGGGTTTCACAGGGCTCCATCCTCAGTCCTGTGCTTTTTCACATCTTCAAAAACAACTTGGATGCAGGATTCACTGATGACATTTATACAGTAGATAGATAGCAGGTATATAACAACATTAAATTGGGAGGAGCTGTTGACACCATTGCAGGTAAAGGGGCCCTGCAGGGAGATCTCAAAAATTCAGTGGACTGAGAAATCACCAGCTGTATAGAGTTTAGCAAAAAGGAGTGCTGGATCCTGCACGTGGGGCAGGGCATCCCTGAGTGTGTGCATAAAGTGGGGAATGGAAGCATGGGGAGCAGTACTGCGGAAAGGGACCTATGGATCCCTGTCAATGGCAAGTTGGATCTCAGTCAGCAGCGCCCTGGCAGCCAGGACAGGGCCAACCCTGTCCTGGGGACATCAGGCACAGCATTGCCAGCTGGGAAAGGGAGGGGATTGTCCCACTCTGCTCTGGGCTGGGGTGGCCTCACCCTGAGTGCTCAGCGCAGTTTTGGATGCCATATATAACATAAGAACGAAAAGCTGATAGAGAGCATCTAGAGGAGGGCAATGAAGACAGTGAAAGGTCTGGAGGGGAAGATATATACAAGGAGAGGCTGAGGTCACTTGGTCTGTTCAGCCTGGAGAAGAGGAGACTGAGGGGAGACATTGCAATCTGCAACTCCCTTGTGAGTGGAAGAGGAGGAGAAGACGCTGACCTCTTCTCTGTGGTGACCAGTGACAGGACCTCAGGGAATGTCTTGAAATTGTTTCAGGGGATATTTCAGCTGGATATTAGAAAAGGTTCTCCATCCAGAGGGTGTTTGGGTGCTGAAACAGGGAAGTGGTCATGGCACCAGGCCTGACAGAGTTCAAGAAGCATTTGCACAATGTACTCAGGCACGTGGTGTGATTCTTAGGATGTTCCACGCAGGATAAGGAGCTGGACTTTGATGATCCTTGTGCATCCCTTCCAAATCTGGTTATTCTATGATTCTATGATTCTAACAACTCTAAAACAAACTTAACTGGATGTAGCTACATGACTATAGTTTATACATTTCTTGCTTTTATAATGCCATTAAGTTAGCTTTGGCTCTTTTTCATGACAGTAGCTTGAGAAAATCAATGAAATAGTTAACTGAAAGAAAAGGGAGGACCACTCTTTTTCTCTTAGTCTGCAATATCTTACTATGTGGATAGTCAAGATTAGATGCTAAAACTAATTAATTTTAACTACTAAGTGTTGCTTTTCCATCAGAAATTCTGTCAGGTGCCTCTGTTAAATAAAAAACTGTTCCATAGAGACTACTTAACTATACTAGTTGTGTATGTTTTAATTAAACTATATTACTGCCTTTCACTGCAAAACTGATCTTTGTGATAGCTTTCCCTCACTCTCTAACTTTAAAACTTTGTGTTTTAATTATATATAAAATTGCTTTGGTACAACAAACATAATTTCATTTTCCATCGTTTCAGTTTAATCCCACGGTTTTAACTTCCACAACTTACACTTAATCTCTTTCTCAGGACTTCAGTAGGAATAACAGCAGGAGGAAATATTTAAATAGCACTCTCGGTAACAGAATTATTTTCCATCAATTAATTATATGTCAGTTTATTTTTCTAGGCAAAGATTCTTTTTTTTTTACTCTGATCCATGACCCTTTCCAATGACCTTGCTATTCTCTTCATGACCATACAGCTCATTATAAAACCATATATAAGAGTGCCCTAGTAACCCTTTTCAATGTGTTTATCTAGGAGAGAAATAAGAAAAGTGTTGCTAAATTTCACTCAAGTCTATGCAGTTGGCATGTTTGTGTTCTTTTGTTGCACGCATATTTGGCAAAATGAATTTAATTAGTTTTTTCAAAACCTATCTTGCTTACTGTTCTTGTGAACCCACTGTATTTGAATACATATGTGTTAAAGATATTTGAGTCCTGATTTAAGAAATAACCTGATTTAAGAAGTTACCGGTTTTCCTAGCTCCTGCAAATACAGATTCTAGTATCCTTTCTAATGTCTGTGATTTTTTTCCTAAAATGCTTAGACTGAAACTAGAATTAAAGGATGAACAAAGCAGCAGAAATTAAAACTACAGTCCTAGTGATCTTTCACTTGTTCACAATCATTTCCAGTAGCTCAAGGATGAGCAGTTGAATGATAAATTAGCTGAGATCATGTACAAATCACTAGTAAAATTAATACAGAGCCTCTTCCAATAAAAATAACTTGAGACATTTCTATTACTTATTTGTCTTCAAAGTACAGACAAAAATTAACTATGTAATGATATCCTCTGAACTTTTCTGGTCTTTTTTTTTAATGGAATTGTGAATCAGAGAATAACCTTTACTTGTCTATAATAAATTTTCTTTTGAACTGATAATCCTCCCCTAGGATTACCTCCACTTTTAGGAATACCTAAAAACAGTGGGGTGTGCTCACAACCTCCCCTGAGATTCCCTGGCCAGAGTATGGCAAGGCAAGTGTTACCTACCCACTTGTTAAAGATGAAAAAGTAGTGAGAAAGAAAAGAAAGCTTTCAAAATACACTGTTTCAGGTGCTTCCTGCTCTCTCTTCCGCAGGGACTAGGGAGATTAAAATCTCTGCCATTGTATTTTCTTATTCCACAGCGCATCAATAGGAAAATAGCTGGCGGTGTTTTGCCTTTAGTAAGGAGCATAAATAACCAGATCAAGATTAAAACTGCTGTCTTGGGGTGATTTTATGATGATCCTCTATCCCCTGATAATCTGCTCTATGCCCAGAAATGGTTGCTATAGGTTTAAGGTGGGCCCAGGGCAGTGGGGAGCCTCGAGGCTCTTGTGCAGACTTTTTTTGAAGCCTCACTCCCCAGGCATCCATGGACAGGCAGGCCGGGGTCTCTTCATTTGTCTGGATAGCTTGGGTTTTGTTAGCTTAGGCAAGAAGTCTTCCTTTCTCTGCCTTTGGAGACTGCAGAAGCAGTCCTTCAGATGTTTTTTCTTCAGCCGCTTGGTTAGATTTGGTCCAAGGTCAGAGAGGACAATCGATGGGAGAAGAATCGGCAGTAGACCAGCAGGGAGCTGAGGGGCTGCTCTGTCCCAGCTCCAGACTTTGGAAAAGCTGTACCCACAGCAGAAAGGACATTAAATCTGGCAGCTTCATCTGCTGTGAAGAGGAGACCAACGTCAAAAGTTCACCACGTTTCTATTTGTGGGGGGGGGGGGGGGGGGAAGGTCTAGCAGTTCAATATCTAGCATTTCTTCAACATTTCTTCCTGTACCACGTTGGCAATCTGCTTGTCAATAAGTGGTTGGAATTTTTTCTCCTTCATCCACTAGTTCTAACCTCTCATAGGCAGAAAGAGATTGTTGGAACCCTCTTTTAGAGGAAACACTCCTTCCAGACCATTTTCTCCTAAACTGGTCTCCAAACTGAGAGAACTGCCAATAGAGAAATATCTCAAGAGAAGAAATATGTTATAATTCAATTCACAATTTGCCTCAGGGCTCAGAGATGATTACAAATTGTGGTTTTCTTTTCACTGAAGATTTGATACTGAATACTTAGCATTATTAATCAGCATACATGCAGACTACGCTAACTAAATATTCTGCTGCTTTTTTGCCACACAGTTTCAGATATACTGATCTCACATAGTAAGCCCCTGATACTATGAGATGCAATCTTGAAATGGAAGTCTGAATAATGCATTACACGTATGACATGGGAAATTACATAACTCTGTGGGAAGACTGCAATTCATAATCTGGACATTTTGTTCACATCGGTGCCTCAGCTAGTCATTGAATAATTCTATTAATTTATAATCTTCATTAATTTATAATCTTGCACTGCACTGAGTTCAGTATAACCAGTTTCTCTAACTCCCAAAATACAGCATTCATACTTTTCAGAACAACATAATACTGTATTAAATACATGAAACAGTAAAAAAACTGCAACATATTTCTACACCAGAAACAAAAATCCACTCTTTTTGTCAACTTTCAGTTGTGCCTACATTTGGGTTTCAATATTTTCTATCCAGAAGCATTATTACTTAACCTCTATCCTCTTCATTTATTTCTGTATGATTTAGTTTTCCATTCACCTTTACAGGGCCTGGATAAGACATTTAGTCTTTAATACTTATTTAGTACTTTCAAGGATAGAACTTAGGGACAGATGTTGATATTTAGAACCCCATAATCAAATCCTTTTTGACTGTGAAGTGCAGGACATAAGAGTCCTGGCTCCCCGAGGTAGGCATGTTAGAGGAAATCCTCTGGAGAATATGACCATCTGGCATACATTTTGATGACATTTCAGCAGATTGGCAGGGCTTCTGAAAAAGATTTCAGATGTTTCAGTATGAAGAGAGAAAATAAATATCTGTGTTATCAGCATACTGAATTTTCTGTGCTTCCATAAACAAGAAATAGGTCCAGACCTTATTCTTTTTGGAGTAAAATTAGAGGTGACATCAGTAGAAAGGATCAGTACTACAACAGGACAGGAATTGTTCCTGTAATAGCTACCAAAATGTGACAAATATATAAAGAGCAAGTATCCTGAAGGGATAAGGTCTCTTTAGAAGTAAATGCTAAGAGAAAACAATTCCCTGAATAGCAGGAATTAGACAGATTCAAAAGCCAATTTAGGAGAAAAATAGATATAGGATCTAAATATTTTGTCGTTTGCCTGAGTTGATTGTACTGGTGATGAGGGACAGGAATTTGTGCCTTCTGTAATACTTATTGATGGAGCCCTACTAAAGTGATTCAGTGGAGTTCATCAGGTTGACTTATATAAGTTTATAGTGCTATGGTTATCCAGTTCCTTCCTCCCCTAAGTATCTGGCTATATTCAGGCTATTTAGACTACTCACTTCTATTTTAGTAGGTACTGTGGCATCTCCACACTGCTATTAGGCTTGAAAGAAAGTAGAGTATCATTCCAATATCTTCTGTTGCACTTAAGTCTCTTAAGTGCTCTGTCCTAATTCCCTAAGTAACTTTCAAGTCAGTACCCTACCATCTTCTAAGTACTCAGAGCATTAGTTTACTTGTTCCAGTTCAAACTTGTCCCTTTCAAACTACTTAAGAGATTAAAGTTCTGAACTCTCTCACGTTTTCCTTTACTTTTAGGAATAATTTTTTCTACCCTTTCAGTGGTGCGGAGAAAGCAAATTTTCCTCTAGGACAAGAATCATTGTGTCAATTACTGACAGAGACTTTGTTCTCAAAATTAATCATTAAATCTAAGACCCTTTCCTTTCTCCAATAGCCACTTCTGACTCTAAGCCCAACTGTAATTTGAAGGTTCTCCTTGTCACCTGTCAAGAACCACATATACATAGCACCTGTCTCCAGTTCCTGCTGGATGATTACTCTCGGAAATACTTCTTTATTTCAGTGGCAATGCCTTGGAGCAGGCTGCTGCAAACTCTTGTGGCTATTTGGATTAGAGTACCTTGCTGAAAAAGGTTAACAGTTCATCTGGATCGCCGGCACCCAACCCAGTACATACATTCCAGAATCAATGATGCTTTTGACTGGCTTACAACTCACTGATATGTGTGCTAAACTCAGACTAAGGAGTGAGGAGGAGATAAAAAGGAGCAATGCAGAAGTCAGTCCTCTGTCTTTTCAAAGCTCTGGCTCTGAGCTAGGCCTCCTGTAAAGATAAAACTGTTGGAGGGCATAAAGTCTTGTGGTGCTAGGCAGGTGCTGAGGGGTATGTATTAGAAGTCTTTGTCTCTTGTTTCTGAAACTATCATATGCCATGGTTGTTTTACCGCCACACCGCAAACAGAGACTGTAGTGAGTCGAAATACACAGTTATGGAAAAAGGAGTTATGCAGGAAGTCTTAAAATCTCTTGCAGGAGAGACTGAAGAGGTTTGGCATGTCACAGGGTGACACAAAGGGCAGCACATTGACCTTTTTTGTTGTTTAATATCTGCCTAATAAAGGACTCTACTATTGATCTCTGTGTTTCAGGGAACACTCTGTACCAATAGCCTGGAAAGAAAGGAGGACAGGGAGAATGTAACTGTTTTCAGCAATGACCATAGTTCCAGAGGAATAGCACTCTTATTCCACTTTTTTCTCAAGTAAATGCATTACATAAACTGAAATAACATAAAAAGCCAGCATACTTCAGGTCATTACACAGTTATTCAAAACATTTTACTTTTCACCAATTCTGTAGCCCAGTATTTATTCTGAAGAGCCAGTGAGCTTCACCTGCACTGCTATGCATCAAAAGGATGGACAAGATCCAAATACTCTACCAAAACAGGGAACGCCTGTCAAAGGATGAGTAATTTAGGGCAGCCCAGAAACAGTCCTTTACATCAGGAATTTTATCAGCAAAAAATATAAGCTCCTGTGATGCCTTTTCGGGGCTGCCTAAAAACAGATACCAGAAAAAATTAAGGGAATAAAAAGCAGTTATATTTATTGAAGGGCCTTCAGGTACATTTTGGGCAGATGAAGCCCACCCAGGAGCTACCACCAAGAATGGACAAAGTGTCACGGGTTTTTTCAAACTTTTGTAAGTTTGGTACATTTGCATATTGGGGGTTAATCTTCCATTTACAGCTTCAGCTAATGAAGTAATTTAGCCCAACTTTTCTCCCTCCCAACTCACTTTTGTTTACATTTCTCGGAGCCTGAGACAGTGAGGTGTCCTTAATTCCCACACCTGGAGAGGAATTGTGTTGTCTGACCAAAATGTGAAGACAGTAGCTAACACTCTATATGGAGTTTTGAGTCATACACTAAAGAATTGCAGGATTGCAAATACATGAAAAATATAAAAGCTAAAATCCTAAGGCATCACCTGCATAGTTCGGATATAAATTTTGGTTGATACCTACATACATATCTACATACATAACTAATTTGGATGAAGAAGAGTTACCTGTTTCTGAATAAATCTTTTCCTATAAATCTTGATTTCTTCTTGCACTGAGAGAGACTTACTAATGAGGTTGTATTTATGGGGTATTAAGGCATTTTAGGATGCAGATGGATGCTTAATGAAACCTGTCCCGTTCAAAAGCTTCTAGTTACCAAATTTCCAATGTAATTACATTTCCCAAGCTTGCTTCTTTTCTTCAACAGAACTTTTATTGAGCTTCATTTAAAATATATACTTTTTTTTTTTTGCTGTGGTTGCAAAAATCACTATACTGCCAACAATACTTCCCCGATAACCATTCCAGAAGATGAAAAATACTGCCTACCCAGCTGAGCTTGTAAAATTCTTACTTTGGAAAGAGAAAATCAGCATTATTTTCTTCGAAAACGGGGTCTTATCATTTTTGCACTCTCAAAGAAAATTACTTTACCAGTTTACGATTCCTCCTGCCTGAAAGTGAAGTAGGAGGAAGCACAATTTTATATTTATGGATACTTCTGCAAATTATATCAGTATAACACCCACAGAATTTGACACAGTTATTTAAGGTTTTCCTGTCACATGTTTTTCTTCTTCAGTGGTTATTTGTGTAGGTAACTTCCACTGTATATAAAATTAAATCTATTCTAATTCTGAGCAGTCTGGGAGTTAACAAACTACAACCTGACAGCTGAAAAAGCTAGCAGATAATATTAGGATTTTTATTAAGGATTAGATCTATTTGCAAATATAGCTTCCTTTCAAGAAATGATGATTGTTTCTTTTTGTGTTTTATGTAAATCTGAAATAATTGTAATAATGTGCCTGTTTTTTCAATGACACTGTAGAGTCTAATATAAATGTAGAACATACCAGATAATAATCTACCTGAATCTGAGAAGCATTCTTCACTGTGTAAAGTGAAAAAAATATTTTCTTCAAGAATTTCCTTTTCAGTCTTGACAAGCATCTCTCTGCATGTTTCACAACCCAAACTGAAAAGAATTCTGCTGATAATCTGTACCTGATGTTACTTTTACGTGATGCTTTAACTCCGCGATAGAAACAGAGACGTCATGAGAGAAGAGATACTCTCCAAGCATATTTACATCATGTTGCAGCTGGCAGTGTAGAAAGAAGATAACCTTATTCTTATCCTGACATACTATGGTCGCTGTTCGAGAAAGGAGAAATATTTTTTCCCTTCAGTTATAATTTTTTTTATTATATCAGTATTCAAAGCTAAAGGCATAGATCTGGCAGACTGGTGGTCCACTCCTATTGTCTGAAACCATGGACAAGATGTTTTTTTCAAATTCTGAAGTCCCAGGTGCTTTACTCAAGAGGTGAGTGAAAAAGCATTAAAACATTAAGAACATTGATAAGAAAACTTTGCATCTAAGAGCTGAGTATTTCTTTCAGCATCTCTGTATAGACATAAGTTCTTTTTTATAGCTATTATATCTAATTAGGCAAGCATTCTTGACAAAGATTTTTACAAATCTACCTACTCATTTACCTGGTCAAAATGTTCTTAATGACTTTATTTTAATTTCCTTACATAGAGAGCTTGTCTCCTGGCCAAACAAACTAAAATGTTTCTATTATGAGCTATGTTTTTGAAGCTTTTCCAAAAAGAGTTCAAAATCAGCCTAAGCATGTCTCATTTCCACCTAGAAACTGAAGGACTATACCTTAAGGATTAATTTATTTTTCTAAGTCTGCTCTTTTCTAATTACAAACAGATGCCAGTCTTCTCAAATTTGGTCATTACTCAGATTTTAATGTTTGGGGGTTTGACCACTCTAGTCCTCAACAACTTGTTGCAACAGTAAAACTTTCTTTGGCAGCCACAGAACCAGGCCAGGTCTAAAGTACAAGTGATGTGTATGAGAGGTGGCTCAGACAGCTTGCTGAAGTGTTGGGAGTTTGTTGTCCTCCAACATCCTCCCTTAGTCAGGCGATTGTTTCTGTGGGTTGGTGGAAAGGGAATAATTACACAGGAAGGATATAAGGGATGGTGTAAATCCACTTTTTTATTACATATTTATATATTTATTTCTCATCCAGAGCATGAGGTTTTCATTTGAGGACCAGGTGTGCTACTTTTGAGGGAGGGCAACTGAGTTGTTCTTAACAAACCCCTTAGGGTGAACTAGAGTGAGGCGACACTGAATGAGTGGTGTACCGGAGATCTCCAGATCTTCCTTGCTCTTCTAACATCGCTCATGGTTTGGTAGCTGGATTGGTGTTGCTGGAAACTGCCAGCTGTCTCCCAGAGGTTATTAAGTCCTGGGCTGTCACAGTACAGCTAGTCTGTAGCTGGACAAATAAATCCGGTGATAGTAAGAAACCCAATTTGACTCTCCTAGTTGGATAAACATGTCCCTAGGTGAACAGTGATACGATAGATTTGAACTCTAACAGAGCACCACAACCAATCCTTTTCAACCATAAATGCAGACATATTACTGCTCAAAGAACTGGGCGATGTTAAGACCCAGACCAATCAGTTGTGTAGACCTGGGAGTTTTGAGCTCCTTGTACAAGAAAGCTCCGAACAATAAAGCACGCTGTTTGTTCAGGACTGCTCAAGAGTCCCTGTCATTTTTGTCTCCAACCAACAACCCCTAATGTAGTATTGGGCTACTTATAGATGAGTCAAGACACGTGCATTCTGGTTCTGGGGTCTGGGAGCTGACTTTATTCATTCAGATAAGTGTTTGGTGTGAATTTTCAGTGTATTAGGCAAATCCTGGACTAAAAACAGAAATTGAAGATGATCAGATTCCATTTCCATAGGAGAGCTACCCTGAGTCTCCCATAACTTTGTATGCATTAACTGGAAACACGCCACCTTTTGCAAACTTTTTCAGTATATGACCAATTGTGAGGCTTTTAGGTGTGTGGCATTCTTTCCTCTCCACAGGATTCAAGCTTCCTGACCAGCATGCTGCCCTTGGGGTTAGAATCATAACTCTTGGTTATCACCTGTGGTTGGGAAGACTCCTGGTCCTCAACATCCCCTTGCTTCTGCTTTACTCAACAAGTCCCAGTCTCGCTCAGTAAGATATCCTCTAAATATATTCCGTTTCTGTCTCATTTCTCCTGTACTTCTTCGGTGTTTGAGCTAGGCTTCACCTGTGTAAGGGGTTGTGTGTGTTGAAGTTCACTGAGCTCCACCCTGAACATATCTCAAGTTCCAGTTTTAATGAAGGGGCACAGTTTCACTTCATTATCATTCCCCAAGTAATATACTTTGTTTCTCTAGTTTCTCAGGGACGTACGGGGACTTGATATTTGAAATCTTCCAAAAGCTCCCTGCATCCTTAGTACATGATTCCCAATCTCTAGTTTCTTGTTCCCTCCTGAGGGTTTCCTGTTCTTCCGATGACTCTTGTAGGGTTAATTAGAGTAACTTACTCATTTCTCTTTCTCTTCTGGTTGTCTCATGTTCTGTGGCAACCTGGGAGAGCTCTTTCCCCAGTTATTCCTGCAAGATTTTACCAAATCTTGCAAAGATTACATAGTTTTATTCTCTTTTTTCTGAGAAGTTAATCATTCTTCTTGCACAGCTACTAGACACGCACCCAGAATGGTACAGACAACTACCTTTACTTTTACATGTTTTAGTTTTTCTTTGTTTCTTGCAATGGCGTTTCAATCTGCCGTAACTTTTGAGCCATGTCAATTATGTGCCCAAATCATCCCCAGGACGATAAGCTTAACAGTTTTTTAATCTTATCAATAAAGGACTGTCCCCATTTGGATTGCCCTTGGATGGTCATATTTTTTAACTCAGTCATTTGAGGTCTCTGAGAGCTAGTGTCTTTCTCCCGCCTTTCCTCTGAGAACAGGCAAACTTTTCTCCAGGAGGATCTTAAATAAGTCTGGGCAGTACTGGTTAGTCCACAACACAAATGTATCCTTCCCACGATGTCAGTAAAATGTGATCTGCTTCTGAGGCAAATAAAAAGTTTAGGTCCACGGCCTAAGCAGTTTAGCACGAGGTGCAGGATGCGTAAGTAAGATCATAGGTTTTAAAAACCATGTGACTTTCCTTGAACAAAAATAAATCCTCAAAATGCCATCTAAAGGACAGTATTGTAATATGGAAATATAGGTGGACTGGAAGAAGATTTAATGAAGATTTTTTTCTGCTAAAATTTATTATAATATAATTCTAATATAACATAGTAAATATATTAAAATTATGTGATATATTATATTATATGATTGATATGACAGTAATAAATGCAATAAAAATAATAAAACAGAGTAGTGAGAGGGGGAGTAAATTACTAAATTTTTAGAGTCTGAAATAATGAAAAATCTATTTTTTAATTAATATAATTACATGAGTGATAGGCTTGCACCACAAAGAGACAGCAGTAATCACAAATAACCTAGTTTCAGAATATTTACTTGTAAAGATTAAAATTGTGATAAACATAAAAAGGTGAAAACACAGAAGTATATATTTTTATGTTCTGTGTTTCAGACTCTTTTACCGAAAAAAAATTGTGTTACATATTTTATATACTATATACTATACATATAGTATATTTCATATACTAAATTTTAAAATTTAAACACCACAATAATTTTTAGTTAGGGCAACAAATGCTTTCACAGAGAACTTTGAGTTACTATGATATATATTATTCTAATTTTTTTTTATTGAAGATGAGTAATCATGGTGGATAAATAAAGTACTTCTCACAGAACAGGAGAGATTAAGAAGTCGACCAAGAGATGTCAATACTTTCATGAAAAATCAATGGGATTGAAAGTAAATGTCAATTGTAAATCAACCTCGATGAGATTCTCAAATATTTTCTAAAATGTTCTTACTTCTTGAGTCCAAATAACAATATTTAAGATTTATTTTAAAATACACTTTTCAGAGCTACTCAGCTCTTAATCTGGACAGCCTTGACTAAGAATTTACCATCCATTTTAATGATAGACAGATGTTCTTTAACATAGCAGGGAGGATTTGATCACTTGTTGATGAGAAAAATACATTTTAATACTTTTGAAGCATTCTGTTGTCCAATTACACATTTTAAAATGCCTCATTTTTAATCAACCTATGTAGTATTGTTTTCTTTGTAAAGTGGATGGGAAGATAAGTTTTCAAAGACTTCTGTGACTACAAAAGCAAATGTCATTCCTACTGATCATAGAATTATAGAATAGAATCAAAAAATCATCTAGGTTGGAAACACCCTCTAAGGTCATTGAGCTCTTCCTAACCTAACAGTGCTAAGTCAACACTAAACCATGTTCCTAAGCTCCACTTTTACACGCCTTGTCAATATCTCCAGGAATGCTGGCTTAACCATTTCTCTGGACAGCCTGTTTCACCGTTTTGGTGAAGAAATTTTCCTAGATCTAATTTCTTTTTCATTGCTATTCTTGTTGTTATTGCTGCTGTTGTAGTATTCAGGAGCCCACAACACAACTGAAAATGCTCTGAAAAAAGCATACTCAATCTCCTCTTCTAATTGCAGTTCAGCAGAACAAGGGGACCTCCTTAAATGTAATTCCCAGCAAGTTCTTGCTAACAAGGGATTTCTGCCACAGAACAAGAGAAAAGTGGTTTCATAAACACAAGGGGCTACCTGAACACTACCATTCACTCTCTGCACGTAGTTACTTCATCCTTCAACTTTCCTAAAGTTCTGATATCGTATGCAAGAGCCAAAGGGCATATGTACAGGGAAACATGCACTAGCAAAAATGACATTTGTTGAAAAGTAAGTTCTTTTCTCCTTTTACAAAAAAATTTTGCCGGTTTATTTTCAGCATCTGATTAATAATTTTTCTTAATTAGCATTGAAACAGTATTTTTAGAAGTTTCAATTTGTCAAATTCAATGTTCTTTTATATCTAAGCCATACAAATCTTCCTGATTGATATCACTAAGTCTAAAATATTTCTCTCACATCTTACAAATCCTTTAAATTTGGTCTGCTTTTTAGAAGGAAATACATCTTACAAGACAGCATGTGTTTTGCACATTTTTTCAGAATAGAAAAAGTTTCAGAACCTATTCTATACAGCCATTGAACTGATTGGGGTAAGAGACAGTAATGACACTGAAAGCTGGAACATTTCTTAGAAATGCAACCAAACTAAAAAGCAAAAAGCATACAAACTTCAAAATCAAGAGAACTTAGTGAGTTCAGGTCACAAATATCATCCAGTTGAAAAGCAGCATTACAGTCTCAATAAAGTGGATATAATTGGACATGATTTCTTTTTTGTGGATGAAATTAATGGAATACACATATCCTTAAGCTTTGTCACACCTCTCCCAGTCTCTTCTAAAACAACAAATGCCCTTGAGGCACATTTTTATTGCTAGCCAATGATAGGCCACTAATATTTAACTGTGATATTTTAGCTTCCTACTAATTAGGACAGCTAAAAATTTGCTTGGTTACAGCAAGAAAAAATATATATAAAAAAAAGAACAAACAACATATAATCCATTACAAAGAGATGATACACAATCTTTTTTTTTCTTTCTCTTTCCTCAGGCTCCATGCAAGTGAAGAACACTTCAGAGGGGATTTTCTCTGTGTTAACAGTGCCATCTTACAAGTCACATTTCCTCTGCTGAGAATGCTCATTCTGTTTCCACGCAGAGCTGAAGGCAGTGTCTCCCAGAGCGGCTAGTAAAAATGCTGTCAGACTTATGATGTGTGTTTTGTACACATCAGCTCACAGAACTGGAAAGATGCACCCCTGAGATGAGCTTGTGTTTTTCTGCAATCCACTTGAAGTTTAAAAAAACTTGCTTCTCTCTCTCCATTTCTTCTCCATCTCACCTCTTAGTAATGACTTTATGGACACACGTGTAATTAGTCTCTATAATTGTGAATTAATGCTGCTTCTTGATACAAATAATTCTTGCGATCTTTACTAATAACAGATAAATGCAAAGGACAATATTTTGGAATACAATTAGGCATGAAAGTAATTACTTGTTTTCCTCTTTACCCAATCATTAAAATCACTGAAATCCAACAAATTTAACATTATAAAACTGTTGAAATAGTAGACAACATCTGTGGTTGAATTATTACAAGAGAAGGATCTCTACTAGTACTTTATTTCCCCATACCAAATGGGACAAAAAGGGAGCAACACATGAAAAAGAACCATTGAGGCATTAGTTAAAAAATATCGCTGGAATGAAAATATGTCCCTAGGATCTCTGCTGCCACAGGTAGAAATTGAAAGCACATTACTATCATTGGTTGGTCTTATCAGTTACTTAGAAGAGATATTATAATCACCAGGGCAGCAGAGTTTGTGGGGTTTTTTTTGGTGGGGGTGTTTTGGTTTTTTTTATATTTTGTGTTTGAAATTTTTTGGTTTGGTTAGTTGATGTTTTTGTTTGTGTGCGGGGTTTTTTTGGTGCAGATTTTTTTGTGCCTCAGAAAGGCTGTTTTCTGGTGAGCAGAGGTCAGGAAAATCATCCTCTGTGCTTTTTCCCTTGTTTCTGAGAAAATAGGTAAAATTTTTAAGGGAAAGTACAGCATTTTGAGCAGAATGAAATGTAGATGAGAAGATTTGTGATTTCTCTATGTAAAGTTCCTACATAGCAACTTTCTGGAAAGAAGAGTAATCTAAACAGACAACAACGAGGCAGCAGATTAATGCATTTTTAATAACCGGAAAAGACTGCACGTTGTATGTGTGTGGAGAGAGCCAAGATTACCTATCAGGGTTTTGAGAAAGTTCTTCCAAAGTGATACAAGACTGTTTTAGCTCTAGAATCCCTCAGGTATGTGTTTTTCCTCAGAAGTAAAAGTTACAAAAGACAACCTATTGAAAAGTAGTGCTGAGTTTAATCTGTAGGTCTTTAAGGTTTTATCATGCACTATTTGATAGTAGAGAACAATTGCTGACACTGTCAGCATTCACTTATAAATAGTTCATGGAATCAGAAATATAACTGCAAATTTTGTATACTCTGTGGTCTGAAAATTAGTTACTAGATGATTAAGAGGAGAGTTCAGATTGGAGAAAACAGAATAGTTATATCACATGATTCCAAGAAACAAACAAACAAACAAAAAAATAAACCAACCCCTATTTAACATTTCAGAAAAAACGTAATTCAGCCGATTTCAGGAATTAAACATTGTCTTTATATCTTTATAGCCGCATGAACATGATGAATTAAGTGTTTATAAAACTCACTGTAAGATGTAACAGGGATGATGAGGTCAATACACAGAAAAATACAACTTTCGAATAAAAAAATATTTATAACCTCTTAAAATCAGTTTTTGAAGTAAAATAATTTTTTCATACTAGTTTAAATATTATCCGCATGGATATTATGGCAAATCATGGTACATCAATGGTTTTGAAGGTAATTTCTTCCTCATAATATATAATGTTATTTCAATATTACAGAGAAGTAAAGACCGGAAAACTTAAAGGATGCAATAAAACCTTGTATATTTTGAGAGAGATATTTGGATACACTAACTTCCTTTGCTCTCTGGCCCACAGATCTAATGCCCCAAACGGATCAGCATCTGCAAGAGATTTAACATGAGTTTGTTCATAACTCCTTCAATTAATTACCTTGCAAGAGCTTCTTAAATCTTTGCTACAGCACAGAGTCATGCAAAGCAGATTGAGCTGTTGGAACGCATCCGTGCCTACACTCATAACTTCTGCCTCTCTCTAAGATGTGGGAGACCACAGCTTGTCTCTTCCCCAGTTTTATCCTGGGAGACAAGGACTGTGACCAAGTTTACACAGGAGGCAGAAGCTTTGTCCCTTCCACTTGTACTGTGCCACACATTTCCAGAAAGCAAATTTCTCAAGCTTGGGAACTAAATGAGCTGGAATCTCAGCACAGGCTGCACACGGTTAAGCAAAAGCAACTTCTGGGCAGTTTGTTTTACATACGTGGCACTTGCTGGCAGCAGCTTCTGTCACAGGCAGGAATTTCTGTCTTCTGTATGAGTTCACAATATGATAAAACACATATCTGTGATAACCTTATATTTCCTGTAGATTTTGAGATGAAAAGATTTGATTCATATTCATTAAATTATATCATTTTCTGTCACTGGGAATTTAATAACTTTCTAAAGTCTTTTCACTTGTAGGGCCAGAGAATTTCAAGATGTGCATAAACATGCATGCATAATAATTTAAGTAGAATAAAAGTATAATTTTAAATTAAGTTCATTCTTTATACCAAATATGAACTGTTCTGTTTGCAGGGGCTTTAAAGCTCTGAAAGTAAAAAGCAGCCAAAAATCAAAGGAAAGCCCTTGCATCACTCTATTTATAGTTTGAGGGTTTTTCCAACAAGATATCATTTACTTCAGTGCAATATGCTTGGTTTTAGAGTAAATAACATTTACTCTGTTTGAGAAACTTTCGTTGTTCTAATTATAGAAATAGCTTCTGCTACTGAACTTCACTAATGTAAATGATTAAGACGGAAACCACCCTTGGATATTTTGCTGAAAATGTCACAGATTTACTGAATATTCTGAGTTGGAAGCAATTCACAAGGATTATCAAGTCCAACTGTTAAATAAATGGCCCATACAGAAATTGAACTCACAACCTCGTTGTTATAAGCACCATGCTCTGAGACATGGTTCCTTGTCACTTATATTAAAAAAAAAAAAAAAAACCAAAACAAAAACTATTTCTCTGCAAAGATAAAGATCTTAAACTTTACAATCTGTCATAAGGTGAGTGGCAAAAACTATTTATCCACGGACGTAAGAGTAAAAGCGCATGCAAACTTTACTTCTGCAGAGGCTGATTTTGTATTTTGACAGACCATTCCTCTTTTAAAATAACGAAATTATTTTTTTAAGCTTAATTATAAAAGCAAAACAAAACCAAACCAAATAGCCTTTAAGGATGAAACCTCCTGTTCCAACTTTATACACAAACTAAAATTTTACAGCTGAATCAAAAAGTTATGAAAATAAGAGGATTATAATGGAATTGGTGGCATAGTCTTAAGTATTTCAATACAAGCAAGTAGAGCCATGATATAGAATAACCAGCAGAAAACACACTAAAAACCTGAAACAAAAAAAACAGCCCTCCCCCTCAAAAAAAAAACTCCAACCAAACCCGAAAGACAAAGCCCCAAGATTCAGCAGTCACAGAAAGAAAACCTTAATATTTCGGTATTTGTTCTTGATGAAAGGAAAGAAATATTATTCTCTATATAATGGGAAAGGCCTAGAAACAAAACCGTAAGATTCTATTAAAAAATATTTCAGCCATTCTATCCTCATTGCTTAATGAGACATATGACTAATGAAAAGCTTTGCTGTTATGAAACACCTGTGTAAAGATCTTCTCAAGGGTACATTTTAGGAACCATATTGAATAAGAGATTTGCTATAAAATAGAGCTTAAAATTTTTCTCAATCCAATCTCTTGATGTTACTCTCAAACTAATAGGAACAAAGAATAAAGAAAATCAAAAGCATGTTGGCTTTAATGACGAAAATCAAAAGCATGTTGGGTTGAACACTCAGAAAAAAAGAAAAAAAAATCCATGTTTTCCTTATTTTTCCCCCAATTTTATGTTATTCATTTGGCAGGGATTTTTTTCACAGACTAAAGTTTGATGACTGCTTTGGTGTGCATATTTCCTGAAAATGAATACAGTAAGCACCAACTTCCCCAAGACAGCAGAACAGCTCCAGTAAATGAGGTAGTTGAACATTAAATTTCCTTCCAAAATATTTTCCTCTCTATTTCTTTGGTTTTTTGTGCTTCTGAGCTTTCAGAAAAACTGATACTACTTAATTACATAATTTTAAAAAATCCACTTTCATTGATCTTGCAATTACACCAAATCTTTTTCCTTTGGATCTTATACTCTCTTACAGCTTTATGGAAATATGTCAGGTTACTAAAATTAATAATATTTTCCACAGGGAGTCTGGATTCCTGGTTGAAAATTTAAAGTCTTGGTACCATTTAACAATTTTTATATGAGAAGAAAGCATTATCTCATAATTTCCTGAGATACATACAAAAGTTAATTTTTCCCTTGATGTCAGACCCAAGCACACAGTTTTTCAGGAACTTGGCAAATGAAATTACTAGAGTCTAACTGCAAAAAATTCCCTGATTGTTCTATTCATAGACTCTCTAGCATATTCATGCAAGAACAGAATGTGACATAAAAGAAATGCCAGCAGAAAATTTATATCAGTAACAGAAAAGGTAAATAGAAGAGAACCCTTTTCAGCTTTAATACTAAAGTGGACTTTAGAGTGATCCAGGTGGAATTGTCAGGATCCACATGAGAAACGTAGTCTTATCTCCACAGTAATATTGTGGTTCTTTTTAAAAGTTATTTTGGTTTTTAACTTTAAAAATTATTGTCTCATATGGTGGTGTCTAAACCCTGTCTGGAAGAGCAGAAAATGTTCCCATGAGTTCCTGGGATATAGTGACCCAAGAATTTAGCCACACAATGGTCTTCTATGTGCTAACACTGTCAGAGAAATGCTTCATAAAGGGGGAGTCCAGGGGGAGTCCACAAGAGTAACAGAGTGTTTGTGGGTAAAAACGTTTCCTATTTAAAGACACCTATGAAAGTCATAGGAAAGATAAATTTGCCTAATATAGAACTACAGAGGAAATCAAACCTATCTAGAGGGACCTGGTCAGTGAATTTTGGAGAATTCTTAAGGAAGATTAGAAGCAAATAAAGGAAACATAAAATGAAATGATTGTTCACCTTTTAATATCACATTATTTTAAAAGTTTTAACTAAGATATATTTGGGTGTTAGTAATATGACAATCCTACACTTACTATAATAAAAGGAACCCCTGGATACTTACTTGATGTTTACTTGACTTATTTTAACTGATTATAATTAAACAATGTATTTACACACACACACACACACACTTCTCCATAGATATGTATACTTATGAATGAATAAATACATACAATACAGGTTACAGGTTGTTCTAAAATAGTTACGGTTGATGAGACAAGTCTTGAATGTTTTCTCCCAATTTGAACAGAATTTTCAGAAAAAAAAAACAAAACTAAACTGGAGAATAGAGGAAGACAGCAATAAAAATGACAAGGAAAGGTGACATGTTGAAGAAACTTAATTTGACCAAAATAAAAAGCAGAAAGTAGACTAATCTGCCACATTAACTTCACGGGAAACTTAGCATATAAATCTGAGAAACAAGTATTTTACTGGTTACCAAAATTTAACCAGCAAAAATATCTACACAAGTTGTTTTAAGTTAAACATCAATTTACACCATAACAATCTTTCTGAATTTCCATTCAAACCAATAACAGTGGAAGGGTAATTTTTGTTCAGTCTTTCTCTCTTTCTTGACATGGCTAAATTCAGCTATTGAAAAAACACATTCCTATTTTTTTTTTTTTTCCTTTTGTTGTTTTTGGTTGTTTTGTTTTTGTTTTTTTTTTTTGAGGGCTAACCTAAATTATCGAGATTGTATGCAAAAATGTTACAAGGATGAGACATCTTGGAGAGAATTAGCAAATAGTAGAGGGGATATGTCAAGTTGAACAAAAGAAATGCAGTGAGTCATAAACTGTAAGTTGATCAACTTTGCAGTAAAGAAGCTTGACAAAGTTAAATGAGTTGAAAATACTTAGTTTGCTTTCTCTCCTAAAGACCTACCTGGAAGATATTTATGTTAGAGGTCAAGCCTGTTCAAGCAAGCAAACAATTACAATCCTAGTTATTTGTATGATCAATTTAATAGGGTACTGCTAGTCTTCATGTTTCTGTCCAAACAAACTGTTGAAATTTTGACTGTAGAAAACAAAATCAATTTTAAAATACGTCACTGTTAATAATTTTGTCCATATGAAAACTTTTTTTTGTCTGGGTTTCTTTTTAACAACTACTTCATAGAAAAGATTGCAGAAAATTTTGAAGTTGATAATATATTGGTAATTTTTCCTTCTGAACATGTAATATGTACCTCCTCTTTTGTACTGTAAAATTTCACTCAAGAAAGTCGGTAAGACATACAACTAACAACACATTTGTACAGATGTATTTGCAACTGCTTTCAGGCTTCAGATATGTCAACCTCACAATATTCTTTGTCACTCAGATCTTTAGTCAAGAAATCCTCAACTTCATATTTCCAAGCCTTCTATGATGTTTCTAAATCTTCCTTTTTTGTTTTGGTTACCAAATTTTTTTCTCTGTCAGATTTACCATTTCCACGCATTTACAACTAAAGAAATTTTATCATTCAACAAAGCTAAGCTCTAAGATCTTCCTCAACAACATATCACAGCTTAAAAAAAACAGAGTTCTCTACATCTCAGTGATTGCGTGCACAGAGACAGAAGTATCCCAGAAATGTCTAAGTCGAATTTTGCTGCATTCTACAACTGATTTAGGCAGAGCTAGTGTCTCACTCAATTCTTAAAATATATTATTTGAAATGCAGTATTTAGCGTGTCTTATTTATATTTTTGAAAATGACAGTGTTGGAAGCATATAGGTCCCTTATTTGTCCTGATTATAGTTCTTAAGTATAAGTGAGCAATAATCCAATTTTTCTACTATTTCTATTGTTGCTCTCTAAAACCGTACTGAAAAATACTAAGACCACAGCAACATTACCTACATATATGCTCACTCTGAATACCTTTACATATAATATTTTGCTGGGGGTTGGGTTTCTTCACTTTTGTTCCTTTTTACTTGTGGAATTTTTCCCATTGAGTTGCCGGGAAGCACTGATGGCTGAGCGCTTGAGGCGGCGGGGAGGTGACCGGGCCCTGGCGGGAGGAGGGGTCTGGCGGCACTCCTCTGGTTTTTGGGAGTTTCTCTCAGAGGGGCAGAGGTGCTGCGAGACGGGGCAGGGCTGGGGCAGCTGCTAGCTCTCCCACGCCCCTGGCTTTCAGGGCAGGATGGCTGGATCCGCTGCTTGGGAAGCGAATTCCTTGCTGCCGCCAGAGCCCAGCCCAGAGCTGTTTCTTCTGCCGCGAGGTGAGCCTTTGCTTGTAGGAGCAGCCACTGAACTGGGACCTTTTGAACACCCGCCTCACTAAAAGAGGGATCTATCCCCGTCTGCTCGGGTGCCCGGGATCTTGGGCTCACCCCGGCTTGGGTTTTTTGCTCATCCCTGCCGTTCCAGCTTGGTGCTCCTCGGAGCGCTGCTGGGGCACCGGGATCGGCTGCCCCAGGGGTTTGTGAGGCAAAGCCTCTCGTCCATCCCTTCCCGTCTCAGCGGGAGCCACACAGCGCCCCTGCCGGCTGCGACCGGAACTGCACCAAGGGGAAAGCGCCGGCGGCCGAGAAGGGCCCCGCCGCCGGGTTCTGGCTCTGGCTGTTGTTTGTGCCGTGGTTATTGTTGTTTGTTTGCCTTGTTACACACACTAGTAAAGAACTGTTATCCCTATTCTCATGTCTTTGCTTGAGAGCTCCTTGATTTCAAAATTATAATAATTCGGAGGGAGGGGGTTCACATTTTTTCATACCGAGGGAGTCTCCTGCCTTCGCTAGCAGACGGCTGTGTTTCAAACCAAAACATATTTCAAGAAATACAATCTAAAAAACCTCTGCTAGACATCATTTTAGAAAGCTGCAGTGAGTGGGAAATACAAAATCTTTCTGTTTCTAGAGGCCCTGCAGTATCCCAGGATTCCTTTGGTCAAATCTATTTACGCGTCTCATTAGCAATAGCTTTAGATTGCAAGCTGTATTACTCATTCTGATAGTTTCACAGTGTTGTCTCTTCTCTTCAATGCACTTTTATAATGTAAATTATATTTTATAAGCAATATGTCCTTTCCATGATATATTTACTCTATTGCTTTCTTATTAGACTTTTTATAGCTTTCATAATACAAGCTAGAATACTTTAAATGGTCACAAATCTTTGTAGTAGCTGGCAATAGAGAAAATATTTTTCTAACGTTCAGTGACTGACATAAGTGCAGTTACTTATATATTACAAGTGAATCAAAACCAAGGGCTGCGCTAGAATGTTGTAAGAGAGCACCTAATGCACTAAAAAGAGGCTTCAGCAAGTCCATTACACAGTCTACAATAAATTTCTCTTAAATTCCATCTAAATGACAATGAACTTAGAAATGTCAGATATAATTCTTGCTGATTTTTTTTATCCCATTCCTGAGGAAAGAATGCCTCTTTTGTAACCCTGGGTATGTAATTATTGCAGTAATTGATTCTTGTATATTCATTACATCAATCAATGAGAAGTTACTTGTGCAGCCCAAGACCCATGGTTATGCTAACTTCACAATTATGACAGAGAACTAGCAACGCAGGAAAATAACCTGAAAACAGGATTTGAAATCGGTTTTGTGGAAATATTTGAGATAAAGGAAATGTTGATTTACAGAATCAAATGTCTCTAGGGCATATGAATTACCTTGCAAGAATAGTGCATGCAGTGAAGATTGTAACTCTTTTATGCTGGATATTTTATTATTCAGAAATGAGTAGGAATCATGCTTACTTGATATTAAATAAAAATTATTGCATGCCAATAATGTATACTATTCTAGTTCACAATTCATTCAAAATGCTGATAAAACCTGTAAGTCTAGGGGACTGAAAGAGCTCAAGAAATTTATATTGGTAAAAAGAAAATAAAATTTAAGGTAAAGAAGCACACTTTTGTTTGTAGTTCAACAAGAAATTGTACTGCTTTCAAATGAACCTAAGAGAATAAAGTGGTTTCACCTTCAAGAGATTAAGTGTCAATTTCAGAGCTTCCTAAAATCATGTTCACCATGCAAACCACTTTTCCTATTGTGTAACAAAAAATTCAAGCTTGTTTTACTATCTCCAGGCATTGCTGCTGAGACCTCTGTTGTTGTGAATGATGTGCTAACAATTTGTAGTTATGTTTTTAGTACATTAGTGTAAAAGTAGTAATAACTGCATTAAATTTGACTGGGATTTGAGGGGACCACACAGTTTCTTCTTTCCGAAGATAACCTCTTCCAGTTCAATTCAGGAATCAAACATTTCTGTTATGTTCCTAGTTTTCTGCTAAATGAGTATCTGGCCTCTTGCGCATTTTGTGTGGACAATTCTTGTCTATCCACAGCTCTAGCATGCAGTCATATGGCTGTTTTTGTACGTGTCATCTCAAAAACAGAGATTGTAATGGCACTACAATCTTCGAGGGGGATAAAAAATTTTATGGACAATCTGGAAATAGGAATATGTAGGTATGCACATCCAAGATGAATATACTTGTGGGTTTTTTTGCATATATGCCTAAGAGAGTCATGTAGGTGAGCTGGTTAATTAGGACAAATTATTTCTTGATCTTAAAGACGTCTTAATATTTTCATTCATATGTCTCATTTCTAGTTACTTGTGCTAATTTTATTCTTATGGGGATTCTCTTTTCATTAAAAGGATACTTCTACATTACACCAATGTGACATAGGAAAAAAATTACAGAGGTGTACAGAGGGATTTATTTAACAAATAGGGCTATGATTCTGATTTCATACAGAAGATAGACAAATAGAGGTAAAACAAGACTTGTGTTTACTTTTATGTAGTTTTCCAATAATGCCAAGTAGGCTTCCCTTGGATGCCTTGTATGTAGGAAGCAGCAAGAGGTCACTACTTACTTGACGTCTGAATTTATTTTAGGTTTCCTTTGTTCAAGAACAATTTATTACTCAGGATTTAATCTGAAGACAGCCTTTTGTCTTTGAAAACTGAGAAATTATGGTAATTTTTTTTTGTCTGAAAATGGTTTTTTTTGGCTGTTAGAAATGTTCTGTGTTATCCTCTGATTTTGCAATTAAGTGGCATTTGACTTTGGATTGTTTGTGGTCCAGCTGATGTTTACAAGTGATGCTAAGGGCATAGGCATAATATTTCTGTGTATCAGATACAGACATTTAAAAATATTTGCTCTGCCACTTCGCAGCTGATTACAAAACTGAGATATGGCTTGCTGTACACTTTCTCTAAAAATAATTGGTTTCAGGTTTTCTGTGGTCTTCCAATATACTGGTCTTTGTGCATGTTTTTGTTAACATAGAACATTTAGAACACAAAGAAAAGCTGCACAACCAATTGAGTATATGCTGTGTGTGGAATTGCTCACTGTAACTCATTAGAATGCCTGAGACAAACCAGGGACAATTACTGATGAAAGGACATCTATTCTATAAGGTAAATTTTTGTCTTGCTTTACTTGCCTAAGGAAGTGTTGTATAGACAGTCCCTTTTGTTTCATGCATGAGTTGTTGTGTTTGAGGTTTTTTTCTTTGCTGGGAGAGTTTTACTGACAACAGATTTGACCAGGCTGAGCAAATGCCTAGGCTGAAATATGTGCTAATGAAAAATAGATTTGGTGTTTTAGAATTACTCAATTACTTCGGGCAACAGCTAAACTAAAATATGTATAAATACATATATAACAAGTCTAAGATGAGTAAACGAGTTCCAAGTTCCTACTCACATTATTCTATTTCCATTTTTTACTATTAAAAAGTAGCAATTACTTCAAAACACTATTTAAAATCTTTCTGGAAAAAATATGGAAGTTATATTACTGTATATTAGGTAGAATATTTTTTCTGAACTAGTAACTTATTCCTTCACGAAGTATTAAATGGAAATAAAGGTTGAAAACGTACACAGTAAAATGAAGCAATGGAAGAAATATGGTTTGGAGATGACAAGATTAGTAAACACTTAGGGAAATGTTTTTATTATATTTAACAGAACTGCAAAGTCAATTATATTTTCACCTTTATAGCTGTTTACAGATACCTATTACTTCTACAAGATAATAGAGAATGTTGCAATTTAGAAAAACAGAATAATTAGTCCCACAACTGTTTATTCAAGTCTACACTGGAAAGTTGGAATGAGCATGAACAAATCCATTTACTTGGATCCCTGCTTTCTATTATTTGTTACAAGCTTTCCTGATCACACACACCACACTCCTTTTGTTGAATCTCCAGCTACCTAATTATTCTTAATCTTGATCTCTCCATTCTGCCCTTGCTGTTATGCTTATTTTTTCTGCTCCTTGTCAAGAATCAGGCTTTGTTTGAAATATCTCCCTCTTCGTCCCTTGATCCCACACCATGTGTTCCAGCACATCCTATGTTGAATGGAAAACTTCTAGTTTTCAAGTTTCTTCTTCGGTTTTGCGTCTACAAATCTTTAATTCAAAGAAGGTTTTTTAATAATTTTTCTGTAACACATTAGCAAGGTCTATGTCACTACCCCACAAATCTACATCTGCATGCCAGCTACTGCATTGTTAATTTTTTTTTAAATTTTTACCACTTTGTACTCTGGAGTGTCTTTGATATTTCTGTTTAATTATCTTCCCATTCTTGCAGTATCTCTGTCCCTACAAGAGAAACTCCCCGAGAAAAAAAGTGTAGCCAGATGCCACATTCCCGACTTCAGCTAATTCTTTTGTCTTAAGTACACAAAAGTACCCGTAAGTATCCAGTAATCAGTTTCTAGCAACTTAAGGGAAAAAATTCTATAAGTAAAAAAAAAGAAAAAAAAATAAAGAAACCTAACACCCAACACTGATATAAAATTATCTCAGACCTCAAATAACAAAGTGCCTGCAGATTTCCAAGAGCTTCTGATTGGATCAACTGTTTTCATAATTTTTCAACTATAAAAATGAAATTACTTTATGGTATTTTAGGCTGAAACATCTCTGATAAAAAGACTGTTTCAAAGAACAAAAGCAGACAGATTAAAGGTCTAACAGTAATCAATTTGTTTGTTCATTTGTTTGTTATTTTAAATGAACAGATACTGCAATAATCAGAGGATAAACGAATCACAGAGGGAAATAAGGCATATGGTGTGTGGATAGTTAGGAAGGTTTGTTAGATTTACTTGAGATTGGATAAGGCCTTCATCTATTATACATGTTGAGGCTTGACCTCCTGAACATGGTTGAATATAGTAAGGAAAACTAAGTAATAACTCAGCATTAGAAGATGAGACTGGGTTTCATTATAAATTGTTTTAGGAGGACAGTTATGTGAAGATAACATCACAGTTAAAGAAAGAAACTGAAATGATAAGAGCTGTATAAACAACAGGTGAGTTCAGCACCGAAGATGAAGCCAAGGGAATGTAGAAATTATACAGATGCATTTCAGGATGTTTGCATTGCTCAGTAGGGGTACTGCTATTTCTGAAGCATTCATGTTTGAGAAAATGTGGAAGAAGATTTCCATTAAAAGGCAACAAGAGAAGTAAAATAAGCTGAATGTATAATGGAATTCATTCTTCACAGAAGTGAAACAGAAGTCATATCAGTGTTAAAAATTGTAATTAGATAACATGAACAAAGGTCTTTACAATGTGATGTGTGCTAGCAAAGTCATAACATGGAAAGACCTAGAACGGAAAATGGATAGGAAAAAAAGACACATGCAAATTTGGCAATTGCTAAAACAAAATGCACCATTCTTTCTTTGAAAATAAAGCATAGCATACAGGTAAGGATTTGATTCTTCTACTGATATTCCTGGAACAATAATCAGGGCTTATTAAGTACATGTGTTTACTCCTGAATATGTCAGTTTTCGTTTTAATTAGAATTGAACAGCATGGCTAAAGAGACTGCTTCTAACATGCAGGATAAAAGTCAATGAAGCTCTGGCATTTATACTGCCTGAGGATTCTCCAGCCATTTATTTATCTTTTCTGCTCAAAATTAGTTTTCACTAGCCCACAAGCAATATTCTCAGATCACTTCAGAGATCTGAGTTAGACAAATGGTTATGAGGAAAGGAAGCTTTCTCTTGTGAAGGAGCTGTCCTCCACGATGAGGAGCATTTTCCTTAGCTATAACAGAGTGAGTGTATCTTCAAAGATATTTTAAGGCCTTTTGCACTGAAAGGCCTATTTTAAATGGATGTGGCCATATTGACACCCTTGTCTTTGAAAAACTAATGCGATTTTACAGGGAAAGATCTTGATGACATCAGCATTTTATCTTATGTGAAGACACTTGTCTGTTTAATTATGTCAATCACAATAACAGTACCTTCAAAAAGGGTAAAGGGGGGGTTTTGAAAATGTGACGCTTGCTTTGGAAGATTTACTGGATTCAGTCAGTCATATTTACTAGCATGCTACTAGGTCACTTCATAGCCACCTACTGTTTTATTCTTGTCTGCTGTAGACTTCTTCTTAATTAAACCATAATGTAGAGTAGAACTGAGTAGCAACATTAAAAAACCTAACATATTATAATACAATGTAGTTTACCTAGCGCATTAACTACATGCTAAAGATGCATATTTTGAAACTAATGTTATGCAGATGAACAAATAAATCTTTATATTTTCGGTAGAGAAATGTCTTGATCAGTAGAACCACTGATATTAATGAATAAGCTAATATTCTTTGATGTGCTGAGCGTTGCTAATGCTGTGGTTGTAGGCCATAGTTAATCTCACCTCAATAATTTCTCTGGTGTTCTGACTTAAATGTGACACAGAAGAGAAAATGGTAGTGATTCTTAAGGGTTAGGTCTTCTCAAGAGGTGAAATATCTGTGTATCACAACCCTTGGCATCAGTGGCATCAATATGGCATCAGTGGCTGGAAGCAATTTAATGTGATTAAACTGATTCCTCTCAGGCCAGAGCTGTGCACCTTGTAATTCAATGCGTGTGTGGGGAGGAGGATTAGAGGAGAGCAGTAGCATAGTCGGAATGACAGGTGAGGGGGAAGATCCTGGCAGGCTAGAGCTATGTTATTAGTCAGGTGATGGAAAGTAAAGTTATATCAGAAGGAGCAGTGGTATTTAGTTTACACCAGTGTTGAAATGCCTTGTTTCATCAACTACAGACTTTAAGACTATGACAAGATAGAAGAGATTTTTTTCTAAAATATTTTTTTTCCCCTTTTGGAGGCAGAACAACAAAATATTCAGCATTACTATATTGTCATTTCTGCTTTATTCTGCTGCTATGGGTGTGACTTGAACACTTGAATCCAACTATTATGGAAGGGTTTATTGCTCTTGTAAAAATGACAAATCAGCTTTTCTTCTGATGGGCAATTCTTCAGTTATTTTAGCAGATACAAGAATATAAATCAATGAAGTCCATCTTTGTCTTGATTTTCTAATACAGTATAAAATCAGTAGGAAAGAAAGAAAAAAAAAGGCGGTATGCCATTATGACACAGCCATAGCTTTCTATCAGCTTGGCATTGTTCTAATACTTAATATTACATTCATTTTTGCTCCTAAGATTATTTATCAAAGAAAGTGAAGTAAAGCCAGGCAAACAATATTAGACTCACTTCAAGCAGTGCCAGAAGTAAGCACAGTTGCCTATACTTATAGACCAGAAAATATAAGACAGGAAGAGTCTCATTGATAATTTCAAAATCCATCTGCTCTGCCTCAACTTACTGTGTAATAAATGTATCTGAAATGTAACTTATAGATAAAGCTTCATTCTCTTTCTTTATTATGTATTTTGTAATGTATTCTAGAGTTTCTTGGAAACAGAACATTTAAGATTTTATTGGAATACTCTGCTATATCTTATCAAAAAAATACCCTAATAATACATTTTAGCTGAATTATAATTCACTTTAACCTAAGGAAAAGTTGGCTTGCCAGGAGTCATATTAAACCTTTATATGTATATTTATGCATGTTCATCCATATGTATAAGTATGAATTCAGAATCTAGAGCTGCACACTAATGTGCCTGTGTAAACTCTGAACTTAGGAGCAGACAGCAATATACAGGTGCTTTGAAACTTCAGTTTTCCTTTGCTAAGCAAGAAAACTCTGTGCACAGCATAGCATGTGTGAAGAATGAAACAGATAATAGCACATTTACATATAGATTCACCAGGTCAGCATGCTTACAAGCATTATTTCATCTTCTGCAAAAGCACATTATCTTTTTTGTTGTCTATGAATGTGGCTTAGTATCTGGCTAAGTCTGTGATGTGTCAATATAGGGGAACATAAATAGGAATTCCCCCTCCCAAAATAATTTTTTAAGTGTGTTTGACAAACTTAGTGTGCATGTTGAATCCATATCTGAGCACCCTACAAGGCAGAATGAATTCAGAACCTTTAGGCCATTCAGAATCTCCAGGTCAGTCTGAAAAGTCTTGTTTTTACAAGATTAATCAAATATAACCTAAAGCAAATGTGGCAAGATACACGTGGCATTTTTGTCCCTGTTTAAGTAAATTATAGTTAACTGGCAGATTTCTCAGCACATCAGTGAAGCGTCATTCTGAAGCTTGCATAGCAGAAGGATCATAGAGGCAGACATTAATCTGTTTGAAGAACAGACAATTACAAATGCATTCATTTTAAGTGTATATTGAACAAAGCAAATAAAATTATTGTGGTGTCAACATTCATTAACTCCATCTTTTCTTTGATATTTGTAATGAACATATTATAGATATGTATATACAATAATCTGTAAAGATTTAATTACATGTTTGATAAATAGAAAATTTGCGCTACAATTCTTTTTTTAACTTTAGGATAAATTGAGATAAACAATAATTTTCTGTGTTCATGACAATCATGTGTTCCACAATTAAACACTTGTTTAAGTCTTGAAATTCGGTAAAATAGCAAAAGTAATTTGATACATAAACCAAACAAACCTAGCTATCTTGAATATTTTCCACTAAGCAGATACCCAATAATACAAAGAAGTACTAGAACAATAAACATCATGCAAAATGATTGTAAAAGAACTGGAAATGTCACAAGTACCAAGTGGAGTTCTGCACTACATTTTAAAGCCTTACTGAATTATGAAGAGTGCTGCTGAGGACAGCTGCATTCTAAGGATCAAGCCAATAATATATTTTCTAGTTTTGCATTGTTATTTGTGCATTTGGAGCTTGCACTGCTACTTGTTACCTGGCTTTGAACTTCACTGTGTTGCATATATGCATGCCACAGTTTATCTCAGACTAACAATCACATTTACTTGGGGTTACAGAGGAAAAAATGATATTATCATGATGTTCATAAGGTATCTGATATATAAAGATTCAATGTATTAAAGTGCAAATTCAGGGCTGTGAGCTTCACAAGCCCTAGTCAAACACACACCCAAGTCTGAAATGGCCCCTACTGATTATTAGACCAGAGTGGAGTTTTAATCCTTCATTTCAGTTGGTCCTTCATATACACAAAGAAAAAACTATTTATTTCTGTCACTGGGATGTGCTCTGCAAGTTGTACCAGGACAATTTCCTTAAGAATTTCAAATTCCTTCCTCTAAAATTTAGGGTTAGCTTAACCTAGGGCTAATTTCCAATTTCTTTCTACAGTGGAAAGAAATTATCTGATCTTTACTCTCTACTGATCTGTGCACTGTGATACTTGCTCATAAAATTGGTCAATTATTTGTATGTCACATCAAAAAAATTCTCTAACACATGCACATTTAATCAACAATATCAGAGAAATGGTTCTAAAGACAACCTTTACTGATGGCATTTTCATTTATAGAATGGTAGCCACACTAGACTGTCATCCTGATACTGGTCAAATAAAAACAAAATCCATTTCTGATCTTTTTCGTTGGCCAGAGCCTTCAAGTACCCTGGAATTTTTGGGAGAGTATCACTTTTTAGGTGATCTTTAGGTTTTTAATTGCTAGACTGAAGACAATCTGCACATAGGGGAAGTGAAATATTTGTCTGTGCAAATCTCACTTGAAGAGATGAACATTCTTCTTTATGTAAAAGTCCCAGGGGGAAGATATGGGACAGGAGAAGGTTATTTGGTTGCAGGTAGTAAATGAACAGTTCAGAAAGATGGAAAAATGGAGAATGATGACTGAACAGTAAATTTCTGAATTAACTGTCCTCAAGCATAAAGTCAGATGAATTCTGTTTACCTGGTTCAAGTTATCGAATAATTTCTGATGGAAAAGAGCATTTTCCCATAGTTTTACAGTTGTGTTTAAGAGACAATGGAAAACAAGAAGACCCCAGACCCTATTAATATTATTGGATTGAACTGTCACGTGACATGTAGGAAATTTTGGTGGTAAGGATATAATTGTCCAGTGACTTCTTTGTTCAGATTTCCTCTCCAGAAGCACACAGCTTGAGCTGTGTATTGTCACTGTAGGAAATAATTCTCCCTGATATCTTGCTCATGGAAACCTATGGTGGAGAAGCTTCTTTAAGAGATGACCTTGACATGCTCCAGGACACCAATGTCTTTGTTGTAGCGAGGGACCCAAAACACAGGATTGCAGGTGTGACCTCACCAGTGCCCAATACAGAGGAAGAATCACTTCCCTGGTCCTACTGGCCACACAATCAGTGATAGAGGTGAGGATTCCACCGGTTTTCTTGGCCACCTGAGCACACATTGACCCATGGTCAGTGGCTTTCCAGCCACTCTACCCCAAGCCATGAAAGTAACATTCTTTTCACAACAAGAAATTTAAAATATCATTCGGGAATAATTTTTTTCTGACTGTGTGTATTCCAAGTATGCATTTCTTGAAAAAAAAAAATATTAGACAAAAATGTTCAAGTTTGTTTCAACATTTGGAATAGTCCCTGGTATGAGAGTGAATGATGTGAATCGCACCTCTTTCATCACATGTATTCTTCACTGATTTCAGAGACAAAAGCAAGAGGGCTAGGGGAAAAGCTTTGAAACTCTTTATTTCCACGTCTTGGTGTTGGATTAACATTAATGTTTATACTTACAAGAAACAGTCTGCATCAGGAATCCAAGAAATACCAACCATTTGGAGGAACTTGGTTCTAAATATATGTGCACAGCGCGCAATTTTAAAAGGAACAAGGTTGATAACCACTTATTGCTTCTTACCTCTTAGACTGAAGAACTAATTAGATTACTGTACCTCAGGAGGTTCCTGTAGTCTGTGATTGTGTCACTCCCAACATTTTCCTTGATAAGCTAACGTGAATGAGCTCCTTTCAAGTCCATCATGTCTATGACAAAAGGGGGAAAGGAAAGGCTTCTTGTCATGAGTATAATATATTAGAGGGTAGGAATTAGGGTTTGGAGGGAACAAGTATAGGAAATATAAAAGTCTACATTTTCTGTCCATATAGACAATTGCTTTTAAATATGTGAAAGGAATTCCAGAAACAAAGAGTGTAGGAGGACTACCAGAATTTCCACTCTTGAATAACATCTTTCACTTTTCTTTGATCTTGAGATTTTTAATATTATTTGTAGAAAAGATATGAAGTGCAAACACTGTAACTGGACTCAGTACATGGTCAAATCCATGTAAAACCCATATAATTTTACAGCTATATTTAGATAAATATAGATATATATAACACAGAGGTAATAAAAATTCTGCTTCATTTAGAATACTTCCCCTTCAAAAAAGTTTCATTCATTCATTCATTCATTTACTCCCAGTCAAAGTTTTGACCACAATAATCCACATATTTACTCTGTATTTTACTTCTATAGCTATGTCTCTCTCTTTTATTTTTGTCAGAATCATGACAGCAGGGCTGAGGAGAAAGTCTTGGGAGCATTTATTATTGAGAGGTGGGACAACAGCAACCAATGTGTGCTTGAAGCCATGAATGATGACCATATCCTGGGCTGCATGGGCACAGGTGGAGGGAGAGGAGGTTCTGCTCCTCTATTCTGCCCTTGTGAGGTCTCACCTCTACTGCTGCATCTAGCTCTGGGGTTTTCAGCACAAGAAGGACATGGACCTGCTTGAATGGGTCAAAAGGAGGGCCACAAACATGATCCAAGGGCTGGAGCACTTCTGATATGAAGACAGGCTGAGAGCGTCATGGTTGTTCAGCCTGGAAAAAAGGCTCCAGGGAGACTTTACAGGAGCCTGCCAGTAGCTAATGGGGCCTTCAAGAGTGCTCCAGAGTGAGTTTTTACAAAAGCATGTAGTGACAGGACAAGCAAGGGCTAATGGCTTTAATCTGAAAGAAAGAAGGTTTACATCAAATATTAGGAAAAAATACTTTACTAGGAATGTAGTTGAGACACTGGAATAGGGTACCCAGAGAAGTTGTGGATGTTCCATCCCTGGAAGTGTTCAAGGAAATGTTTGATTTGGCTTTGAGGCATGTGGTTTTTAAGATCCCTTCCAATGTGATCCTTCATATTATTATTGTGTGCTGCATTTTTCTGCTTGAATAATTTACTTTACATCTATTATACTGCAATACTCAGTTTATAAGTGACTCTGTTTACATTAGTAATCATCACTATTTATAATTTAAGGAATCAATATTTATTATGTAAATACTTTACAGTAGAAATTTTATTAGTACTATTTTATTAGTGGTGGACCAAGAAGTAATTCTACCAAGTCCTTCAAGATACACTGCTAACCAGACTTCATTCCATATAATCTATCACCAAAAGGATTTTGTACTGTTGAACTCACTGCATCAAAATGGAATTATTCAAAGTCAGAGATTGAATGCATCCCCCAAATTTGCAATTGTATTCAAAGAAGATGCCAAGTTGGAGTGATTAGGCTTAGGTTTCATAAGTGCATTTTAATTGACATTAATTATATTAACTCCTCTTAATTATTTCTTAATCAAACCCTGCTCCATTATTTTCTTCGGGATCGATAGCAGGCCAACAGGGCTATAATTAACCGTATCTATTCTCAATTTAATTTACGTTTTCTAAATATTGACATAGCATTAGCCTTTTCCTAGTACTAAGAATTTTCACAGTCTTCCAAAATTTACTGAAAACTGGTATAAATGAGTGTGCCAATTTAAAAATACTACATGCTAATAAATGTCACTTAATCTGCTTGAGAGTTAGCAGCAGAATTAGAGTGTTGTCATTACCACATATATACTGCATCTAGCTGTTCCTGAAATACAGACATACTAGCTGAACACTTCTGCCCTCTCTGCTGCCAGCATTGCTGCTGGCAATGCTTGGATGTTCTTGTATGACAGCTCAGTGTCATGCAGACGCTAAAAAATCTTTAGGGCGTGTTAATATCTCAATGAAGACCAGAGACTCTTGCAGTTGAACGTGCAAGTTCATATGGCAAGAAGTATGTTGATTTGCAATATTGGGTCCAGAAGCCATGTAATACTATTAAATTATCACTTTGTTTTACCTGGGTGTTAGTAGGAAAAATAGTGAGTAACGAAGCTAAAACTCAAGAAAAATTTTTGATATTAAGGACTGAGCTGTAAAAGGAAATTAAACCATCTTCTGATCCTGGAAGTAGGTATTTGCCTGTCTTTGCCCTCCACTACTGATGGCAAGGCCCATTAGCTAACATATCATAGAATCATAGACTGTTCTGAGCTGGAAAGGACCTACAAGGATCACTGAGATCAAAACCAGCAGATCTACGGTTTCTGTGTTCAGGCTGACATGTGACTAAGCACACTGAGCATAGTGGAATTTGTTCCTCTTAACATTGTGAGCAGTTGGGGGGTGTGTGGGTGTGTGTATTCATTATTCATTCATTGTTTTACTTATGAATTTCTACAGTTCACATTTTATTATCACTATCAATTTTCCGTTTTCTTGCTATGTTGTAGGTATTTGCTTTTGGTTTTTTGTGAATGCTTTTATTTCAGTTTAAAGAACTTTTAAAAATATTATTTAATTATTTTTTCACTCATGGAATCCATTAACATTTTTATTCATTATTTGAGGCCTTTATTGTACTACCTGCTTCTGTGCAAAGTTGTTTCTAAGTCTGGCCATACTTTTTAAGTACCAGTTATATTTATTAGTAAAAATAATAAACTGTGATTTCAAACATAGCACATCTAATCATGATAGATTTTATTCCTGTGATCTTTTATTGTCACAATATCTAATTTCACATCCCCATATGCCAGAAACAATGGTCTATTAGAAAATTGAAGATAACTTAGGAATAGCAGTATAATTTTATAGTTAACTTATCTGGTACTTGTCATGTATTATAAAATGAAGGCATAGTTATCCAACATTGTTTACTTCAGATTTTTCAGTGCCTCAGAATTAATTACTACAACATTTCAGATAGAAAATCTGACCTTCTTTTCATTTGCTCATTTAACCCATATTGATTTTAACAGTGCAGTAATGTGAATGTGAAAAAGTTTCAGTACTATCCATTAAGGCAAATTTATGCTCACAAACATGCAGTTCTAATTCTTCCTGTTTATCACCTACAGTCTTGGTGCAGGCATACAGACCACTACAATTTTATTTTCTTCAAGCATCTTTCTGGCCTGATTTATTTTGTTCTTGACACCTGGATCTTATACTAAGTTAACTCTCCTTTATTCACCTATTCACCTTGCTGTTAGCTTTATATCTTCCCGAGTAATTAATTTAAATTTTCTTCTAGCTGGTTATCATACTACTCAAATATACGTCTGTGAAGCTTTTCTCATGAGCAAAAGGATTCAGCCCATCACAAGGTGAAGCGTTTCTATTTGATGGGACAGCAGGAGATTAATGTACTAAAACTGTAAATTGAAAACTATGATTGTGAGGAATTATGGAGTGTGGAAATCTGCTTGAATATTTAAGGAAAGCAATAAATTTTTGATTGCTATGAATAACTAATTATATGTGCAAATATTTTCAGAATGTCTGGAGGCCTTAGATATTGAAATTGTAGTAAAGAAACAGAAGAGGCATTGTTGTGCAAAATGTACTATTAATTCTAAACCAATAGAGAATTCTGTAGTTGCATTTTCAATGCAATCAATTCCATTAGCCTTAATCTTCTACAGGATGCAGATTCACTCCAAAGTGCAATGTACAGTGCTGTGAATTAGATGGTTTAGATCTTAACTGGAAGATCCTACTATTCCAATTAAAAACAACTAATAAAAATACATCCTTTTCCTCTGAAAAAAACTACTTGTCAATGTCCAGCGTTGATATTGCGAAATCTTTCAGTTGGACATGTAAGAAATACATTTTTTTTGCTGATTGATACATATTTATCATCACAATTATGTATCCAATTTAAATATTAACAAATGCAATTTTTTGTGCTGATCTGTTCCAATCTTTTGCCATAAATGCTGTAAAATATTTCTTTTTTGACACGTTTCTGTAGGCAGTGTTGAACTCTCTGAATTTGACAAGAAATTCATTAAATACTTTGAGTAAAAATGCATGGAATGTGTTTAAAATGTTCACTCAGCTCTGAATATAATGTTTAGAAAACATATAAGTAAATAATTTTACTGCCTTGTTTGTTGTTGTCTTTCAATCTATCAGGCATCAACTAATATTTTGGTTTACTAGTAAGAATAAAACCCCAGGTTTCTTATCCTTCCTTTCAGTTTTTTTCTGCTTTTCTTGATGAGGACATTCCAGGAAAGCTGAGGTACTGACTTGAACTACCACTACAGGGCAGAGTTGCCTCCCTGCTTGTACTCCCCAAATTTTTCTCACTTTTGGAAACATCTTACAGCATACAAATTGTCCATGTTTGGCAGCATTCCTGTAATATTCATGATCTCACAAGAGCTTTTTTTTTTTTGTGTGTTAGCAGACAGGATTGATTTTTCAGCTATGACAAAAGGCCAATTAGCATTCATGGCTGCATATTGCTTTGCGATGAAATCCTGCGCCAGAACATCCCTGACTGCAGTGCCAGAACTTCATTCTGTCAAGCCCACCACTTCTATTGCTTTCCTTTCAAAACAACATAACTCTGAGCAGAAAACACAGGTTTGAGTTGATATATTCATGGAGCTTTGAAGCAGGTGAAAAATTACTTATAAACTTACACTTGTATAAAATGACCTTAGCGACTACTGTAAAACAGTCTAATTATTGCACTCTTAGAATGACTATAATTAATGCAATCTCCAAAGCACAAAGATATTAATATTGCAACTTCCAGATTGTCTGTAAATTTTCTGCACAACTCAGAGGTTTTATTGTGCAGGCTATACTATAATTCACAACTAATCTTTCAATACTGCATCTTTAAAGCCGCAGCTCTTAATAAATTGCGACCATAAAACTCTAAGTTTGAACTTAGCTCTTGTCAAACACTGGCAATTTAAACCAGAAGCAATCTAATACAAAAAAAATAAATTCAAACAAACAAAGTAGATACCATTTTTAATGGTAGCAATTTTAAACAAGAGCAAAGTATTACTAACCAGGCCTCGATATTTAACAAAGCTGACCTATTGTATCCCTTGTTTCATACAGACTTTCAAAATCTTTACTGTGTTTCAACAGAATTTACAGAAACATAACGAGAGAACATAATGTTCCCTGCTTGAATATTGTCAAAATTTTAAGTGATAAAATCTAATAAAATATTTCTACTATAAATTTACATAGCCTTATATCTTTGCAAGGCATGTGGTGCTGGCCACTTTGCCAAAGAATGTGTGTTAACCTTGAATTACCTGATATCATCAAGGCGTAGTTGAATAAGCTACAAAAGAGATTGACACGCATTTGTGTTGAGAGGGATTTGTGCTGCAAATGAATTTTCTTCCTTGAGTTACACCTAGTCTGCTTAAAGATTTTGAAGAATTCTATAAAGAATTTTAATAAAAGTCTTTCCTGTAAATATATTGTTTAAGATTTTAAGGCACAGATATAATGGCACTTGTAAGGGATATTAAAAATAATAAGGCACTCTGTAAGCATTTTCAGAAAAGAAAGGCTGAGAGAATGTGCCTCCCTGAAAAATGAGAAGGGAGAAATAGTGGCAACAGATGTGGCAGCAGGAGGAGAGTCTGTGGCAGGACAAGAAGCAGCTGGCAGCTCAGCTCTGGTCAAGAGCCAGGACATGGTCCTGGCAGAGCAGCATCCTGAGTCCCAGAGCAGGACAAGCAGCTCAAGCATATGTTCCATCAAAGCGGGGTTCATTCCAGTGGGACAGGTTCTGCCTCTGGAACGTTAGACAAGCACAATCACAGTGTAGTCCCTCACCTCTGCTAACGGGTTCTTTGGAGAAAGTCAGTCCAGCCAAGGCTGGCAAAGCCTTGCTTGCCTTGGTCACTCAGTATCTTTGGGTCAGGATTTTGCTGGAGGAGAAGGAGTCAATGCTGCAGAAGTGCTTAGAGGAGTGCAGGAAGATGGCAGCCGAGTGAGCTGACTTCCATAACCAAGAGCGCCTGATGAAGGAGTGTCTGGAGCACAAGATGGAGCAATCCCAGAAAATGGACTTCACCATGATAATACTGGCCAAGGTATCACAGCAGAGCTCCTTCATCCTTCCAACACCACCAGGGAGGCTCCAAGGATAGGTCCTGGCCACAGGGGAGACATTCAGTGCTGCCTCCAGGTAGAAAGCCAGAGATATTACTCAGGGTGGTGAGAACCAGGAACAGCCTCCACCTGCATGTCTGGACATCAACACAATCATCAGTCACCTTTGTCTCTATCCTGTGCCTGTGAGGAGTTTGGGCAGAGAGAGCAGAAGCAGCTGTCTCCATTTTAAGTCAGCTGAGAGGAAAATTTCCTATGCCATGGGATGTGTGTCCATATTCAGTTCTGCTTCTGCCTGGGCCTGCCTGGAGGGAGTATGTGGTACAGACAGTGCAGCAGAAGTCCTTTTTTAAGGGCTACTGAGGTGAAAAATAACCATTCAGACTTAGTTTTTCCATTGCTGACAAACTGCTGAGCCTTGTCCAACATGGCGAGGGGCTCCATCTTTTCTGGGGGAAAAGTGTGGGTGTGTCTGTACAGTCACAGGTCTGCCAGCCCTTGTCCCCAAGCACTTCTTATGTGCTGCTAATGGGATGTGTGAGAGACACATGTGCTTGTGTTTTGCTTCTCAGAACAGATGTTCCTGGGAGCAGTTTTAGGTGTATAAAGATCAGCTGTGTGTTTGCCTTCTCATCTTGTGCAGGAATTCATCTAAACTCTCTGAATCAGGGCAGTGCTCTGACAGAGTAAGAAGGGAGAGGTTGGTAGGTTAAAGCCCATTTGCACCAGAAGTTTGGGGAGGGCTCTGCTGTCCGTACACATGGGCAACAAAAAGAAAATGGGTTGCTCTGTTGTCTTCATCTGATCCCTCCAACAGCACTGGCATCACCCAGTCAGATGTCTTGTAGGCAGGATATGCCTGCAGCACAGTCTGTGGGGAAGCAGAGCCAGCTTCATTGCATTCTGTGCAATGCTACAGATGCTGAAACACGAAGCCCAGATAGTGAGGTAGTGGGACATGGAGGCTGGAATACATTCAGAAACAGCTGATGGGAACAGGGCTGGATACAGTGTGACTTGAGACTAACATACATAGGGTGGGGTGTTTCCTGAAATCGTTGCTGAGCTGCTGGGATGGGCAAGCTGGCAGAAGCTGTGGACTGTCATGGCTGGTGATTGTCCAGAGTGCTGCAACCTTCCCAAAGAAGTGTCTTGGAAAAGACACCTTGGTGGCACAGGCAGGTCTGTGCTCACACCAAGTGATTTCAGCTCTTCTGTGGTCCGGGTGGCACAGAAGGAGAGACGGGGTTTGCGTGTGGGGTTCCAAGGAGAGGCTTTATTGAGCTTCTACTGCAAAAGAGTCCTGTAACAAAGAGCCACTCAGAGCAGGGAAAGCAGGGGTTTATGTAGGGATCTCAGGGGCAGGACAGAACACTAGCGCCAATGGGATGAGGGCACTGGCGGGAACGGCCAATGGGATACATTAAATCTGCATGTCACAGTGAGGCCTGCAGGGAGAAGCCTTTTTCCTCCCCCAACAAAGTGTTTTTAAGGGGTTTTCCCTCCAGGGAAATGTTGTGGTCTTTTTCCCTGTTGGCCAACTAGTCTCCACAGCAGTCAGGTAAAGGAGTGATAGCAGAAACAAGGACAGATAGCTCCTCATAGCTTTGTCTCACATTCATGGATAACATCCTTAGCTGGCTGGGGTTGTCCCTCTCCCACCCCATCCCAGAGTGGGAGGGAGAAGCAGCCCTGCCTGACTCTGACTTTGTGATGTCCCTGTCCTCTCCTATCAACCCCTGCTTCCCTGTTGTGCCCTTGTCCAGGCAGAGATGCTCTTATAGACTTTGTCTGTAGGTCTTTGTCTGTAGACTCCCACTCAGAGTATGAGATTATGGTCTTCAGAAGGGCCGCCATGCACCCCAAAGGGTACCACAGATGAGCATCAGCCCACTGCCACCTGCATGAGAGACAGTTTGGGACACTTCTCTCAGTCATGAGCATCATCCTCGACAGTGCCCCTGTTGCAGTGTGACTCTCTCATACTCATCCCTTGCACCCCTCTCTTCTCAGGACAATGTTTTCTTGGAAGGTGAGCACATCTTTCTGGATTCCCTGAAGAAAATGCCCCACTGTCCATAATGCCATTCCCACACACTGCTGCAAGAGGTGCCATCCCCACGTGCTATCAAGGGATGATGTGCCCTCCAATACAGGGAAGGAACTAAAAATAAATACTCCAGTTATCAGGTTCTTTTCTTTCTAAACACTTTTCTGAGTGTTCCATAATTCACTGTAAATCATTAAATATTGTAGAGATGTGTAGCCACACCTCTTTCCATAGAGAGCAGGCAGGCACAATTTCCCAAGGATATTTCCTTGGCATCACAGCGAGGAGCCTCAGAGAAAGAGAAAACAATTCTTATCTCTATTCTCTGCTCCTGTTGTTTTGCACATGTGGAATATGTTGGAAGATTGTTTACCTGAAGGGAGTTCTTAATTGGATTCTGGTGGTAGTTGTTTATATTAATTGCTCTATTAGGTCAAAGCTGTGTCCTGGCTGTCTCAGACAGTCATGAGTTTTTCTGTAGTATTCTGTAGTATTCTTCAGTATTCTTTTAATCGAGTATCCATTTAGTATCATTATAATATAATATTAATATAATATTGTATCGTTTTAATAAAGCAATTGTTCAGCCTTCTGAATCGTGGAGTCAGATGCCAATCATTCCCAGACATTGGGGTCACCCTGCATTCTATAGAGATGGATCTGGACGAGCTCAAGCAGTCACCCTCAGGAATCCAATGAAGTTTAGCAAGGCCAGGTGCTGCCCCTGGGTCAGGGCAATCCCTGGTGCCAGCGCAGGCTGGGCATGAACAGACGGAGAGCAGCCCTGCCCAGAAGGACTTGGGGGTGCTGTGGGTAAGAGCTGGACATGAGCCAGTGTCCTGGTTTGAGAGGAAGTGAGTTTTTTGGGATGCTGTGGTCAAACCAATAGGTGCTCAGATTTGAATGGCGGCGGGCGGAGGGGGGGAGAGGAAGCCATGGCAGGATGGAAGGGTGGAGGAACATTAGAGAGTCATCGGGCAGCCCCTCCCCACCCCCAGAGAGAGAGAGACCTGGTGCCTGTGCCTGTGCCACCTTGAAATTTGATAGCACGGCCGGCGGAGAAGGAGAAGGGGGGAGTGCGGCGAGAAGGTGCCCACAGGGCAGCAGTGGGAGCTCTGGACAGGCTGAGCCTGAGATTTTTAACCCTTTTCTTGGATGATGGAAACCTTACAAATGCTGATCCTCCTGGAGTTGAATGAGAAGAGAGATAGAGATAAGAAGAAATGGGCCATGAGAGAAGTTGAGAAGACTCTTAAGTGAGAGAGTGGCCTTTGGCTGGAGTTTCCTTGTATAGCCATGGACAGAACCATTTTTCCTGTGACACAGAGACTGCACTAGGGCAAGGCAATGGCTTGGAGCCAAGAGAGTGCAGTGTTTTTATGTGAAGGAGTGTGTGAACAGAGACAACAGGTGAGGAGGGTGGTGGTGATGCCCTCCGTCTTCAGGGAAGAAGATCTATGTTCTCGAGACCCCTCGGCCCCAGGGGGTGAATTTGGGGGGACTGGTGTCCTAAAAGTGAGAAACTGTGGTTTTTTTGGAACTGGGCAAAGCATCTTTAAAAGGAAAACCCTAGAAGCAGCTCTGATCCACGTGCAGTAGTGAGAGCACTGGGCATGGAAGGAAAATGTCACGATGGCAAATGTTCTCTGGGCGGTGCCACGTGTGACATGGAAACACACGAAGTCTCAACTGTGTTTCCAGGAAAAGCCTATGGTACAAGAGAGACTCCTCTCTCCTTGATAAACTGAGAATTGATTATCTAAAGGATGGACTGAGAGTTGATGATCAGAAAGGTGGATGTATTAGAAAATTAATGAGGAGAGGAGGAATCTTTTCAGAAGGTTTTCATTCCAAGTTCTGTGTGTGTTTCTCTTTATTTATAGTTGTAGGTTAATAAAGTTTTTCTTCTTTATTCCTAAGTTAGAGCCTGCTTTGCTCTATTCCTGGTCACGTCTCACAGCAGACAGCAGTGAACATATATTTTCAGCAGCCATGAGGAGAAGGCGTTGGTTAATGAGAAGTTCAACATGAGCTGGTAACGTGTGCTCACAGCCAGAGGTTAACCATGTCCTGGGCTGCAGCCAGAGCCCCTGGGCAGCAGGGCAGGGAGGGGATTCTGCCCCTCTGCCCCGCTCTGCTGAGACCCCACTGCAGAGCTGCCTCCAGCCCTGGGCTCCCAGCACAGGAAGGACACGGAGCTGCTGGAGAGAGCCCAGAGGAGGCACCAAGGTGGTCAGAGGGATGGAGCACCTAATTAGGGACAACCTAATTGTAGCCTTCCTGTATCAGGGAGGTAAAAAGATGAAGAGAGACTTTATACAGGAGCATGTAGTGACAGAACAAAGCAGAATGGCTTCAAACAAAAAGAGAGAGGTTTAGATCAGATATTAGGAAGAAATTGTTTATTGAGATGGTGGTGAGGCTCTGGTACAGGTTGTGAATACCCTATCCCTGGAAATGCTCAGGGCCGGGCTTGGATGAAGATCTGAACAGCCTGGTCTAGTGGAAGGTTTCCCTCCCCATGACAGAGATTTTAGAACTAGATTATCTTCAAGGTTCTCCAATCCAAACTTTTCTATGACTCCATAATGAGTATAATGTCACCTGCTTTCGAAAAAGCGCTCTTGGTGTTCAAACTCTGAAAGCAAACTAGAACGCAGACTTAAAGGGATGAGAGCAATTATACTTTGTATTTGTTTATTTGTTTATTTGACTTTTTTGGATGCTGCATTTTATATCCTGTAGACTAGCATTTTTATGCTGTTCTGTCTATTCTAGTTACTACATATTGGAGATTAATAGATATGGATTTTATGCATTTCAGTACCTTGTTTATACACTGGTACAATCAAATACATTAATTACTTATTATTATTATCAATAAAGAAATCCTAATATTCAGTTGCAGTTTTATTGACATTCTTTACTTAGGCATAAGGATCTGATCAAATGTAGTGTTTCATTTGGCTTACATAAAGGAAAAAAGATTAACTTTCAGATACTTATTAAAATGTATTTCAACTACACTGACCTCCAAAGAGGAGAGCCTCTGTTTCCTGAAGGTCAATCACATTCAGAGATTTGTCACCTGTTAGTAAATTACTCACTGCTAGAGCTTTCTCTATCCTCTGAAGACATTAATCATATAAATGCATGTTTTTCATTCATATAAAGTTCAAAACTTTCAGATATTTTCATTTCTCAGTAAATGTTCTTATGATTATCCATTTTTTTAATGATTTTGTGTGCTTTCTGCTATTGTTCACATAGGTGTTTAAAAAAATATACTATTTCAAACACTTTAGATTTTATGCTTTTCCTATCATGGATATCAATAGTATTTACTTGCAATGCAGTATTTTAGGCGTTTTTCCCTGTTATGTGTGTCTGTTTTTCAGCACCTTTATATGTACTCACATTTTTCATAACAATTCCAAAGATTGTGGATAATAATCCATAAATATTCCAAGGAACAGTTGACCAATTGGAAGCATAGCTTTAGACCATTAAAAGCAAGTGGTTAATCAGAAAGTGTATATAAGGTGTTGAGAAACAACAAAAAAGAACGTATGAAGGAGCAGAGAGTAGGAAATCTGAGCTGAGCTTAGCTCAGCTTGGTTTAGGTTCACTTCTCTTACAAGAAAAAAAGATACCAAAAAACCCCACATGAAAATATCACTATCTTCCCTCAATTTGTTTTGCAAAATTTGATACTTTTTTTTTCTTCAGAGTAGAAGTAATTTATGTATATATAAATGTGTACACACACACAATGTTTGGAAGGATATGTACAGGAAAGAAATACCTGGGCAAGGAAGGGAGCATCAATAAATGAACAATGTGTGAGAGTTTAAAAATGCAGTGAAATTCTTGAATTAATCCAAATTTATGGTGATTGTTTTTTCTGTAATTGATGTATTGCTGTCCATTGAAAAAAGTAGGAAAACGCAAAATCTGAGTGGAAATTCTAAGAGGTCATATCATATATCAGCAATTTTAATCCTGATTGTTTATACTTTCCATTTCAATTTGCAATTGGTAGGAGTATCCAATATCTGTGTATTATATGTACACTTCTGTCTTAATTGATTCAAAGTTATTTGAACAAATACAAATCATCAGCACTTTGCAAGGGAACTTAGGAGGCTATAAATAGAAGATGTGTGAGAATAATTAGCAAGGGAAGACACAAATTTGTGACTGGATAACATCCAGTGACCCAGAAAAATCCATTTGTTTGAAAATGCCAGGGTCAGGAAACATATGTTTGAAAAAATATTGTCAGTGTTTCCCTCTGACTCCTATGGTAAACTATATACCAAGTTATTGAAATTGGTACTTAGAGATATTTTAGGGAATTATAAAATAAAATAAATTCATTGCTTTACAGAATTTGAGGGACAACTGTCAATAAATTATTACTGGGAAAAGAGATGATGCAGAACTAAACAAATTAATGTTTCCAAATTTCTTGGCAAACTGGTAACCCATACACTCTTGCAATTTGTCAAAACACTTTGTAGACCTACAATTTACAAAAGTTACTGTATTATCAAGTTAGGTTGTGAACATTTCAACTCAGGTGAAATCACTGGTTTCTTAAGTAATTCATGAAAAAGAAGAAGAGATCTTGAACCAAGGAAAAAAAAATAAGAAGCTCTCTGTAACACAGTTGAAGCTTGGATGTCTACAGGAACATGAAATGAATTATAAAGAGCCTGATATTGGAAGATTGTATGAAAGACTGAACTTCCTTCCATCTTTCTGGCACAATGACAATTAACAATACATTAAATGTAATATTTGAAACTTGTGAATCAACATCTTTAAACCAGAAAGTCTTCACTCAAAGGAATTTAAAAAAAAACTAAGAAACCTGGTACCCAGATACACTGCTGCATTGATCTTTTCAAGCATGACAGTTGATGTAAAAAAAAAGTTGAAGACATCTAGGTTAAAATCTCTGTCACATTTCCTTCTCAAAATGGCTGATTGACAAACTCCAATATGCTCGTTGTCTTCAAATAGTATCTGGAATTATATTTTGAGATGTGGAAATATGCACAGGTATGTCTAAACTGAAATCCACTTGTAGCTAAGAAACAAGACAAAACATCAAAACTGTGTGAGAGACCTTTCCTGACTTTTCTCAAATTAAATTAAGAGTGTTGATGTTTCAATTATCATCAGTGAAACTATGTATTAATTCTTTTAGTTGAAACAAATAGAAAGTTTCATGCATTCCATAGATGCTTTTCATAACTATTTTCCTGTCTTCTTACAAGTTCAAATAGGTGCCTCATCAGAGATGTGCTGAGGTTTAGTTCACAATCATAAATGTTAGATATATCTTTAAAATGGAAGGTCAGAATCTGAATGAAAAGGACAGAATTTGATTTTTCTGTCTCTTAGCAGCCAGTGAATAGTTTTAAAATGCCATAAAAACATAATTATACCATTTCCACTCTTTTCAAAAGCATTGGTCACAAATTTAAAGCATCTAGGATATTACCTATTCCTTCTTGCTTGAAGTGATTGTAAATTTTTGACTCAGTAAGAAAATGAGATTTCCAAAAATTTTCTATTTTCCTTTCTACTGAAGTCACAGTTCTGCAAAATTACATTAAAAATGAATATTTTATGTTTTCCTTTCAGGCAAAATAGCATGTAGCTTTTGCAAATCAAAATTCACCTTTTTGAATTCCATAAGAGATTCTTCAATTATTATGTCTTAAAAGGAGTGATTTCCATGTGTTTTTTTCTTACAAATATCTGAGTAGGAGCAGTCCCCGGACTAAATTTATAGGTTCTGAATTTTGGAAGAGGGAAGTACAGAATTTAGGGCCACCTAGGTGCATCTAGTGGATCCAGCATTCTTTGGTGGGCTGTTTGTCATACTTAGCCTGCTACTGTCACGAATGGTTCAGACATAAAATGAGCTTGAATTTCTCAAAAAATGTATGGAAAGAGTATAGTTCCATGAAATCACTCTGGTAGTTCATCAGAACTGGTAGTTTGTCAGCATTTTTTCCAGAAAAATAATCTCCTTGTTTCCATGCCTCTCCTCCTTAAACCTGGCAGTGGTGTATTCTGCTGCTATTTCACTATTTCAACCATCATTTATGAGACTGCACTGGCAAGGAAGCAAGTATTAGTTCCATTTGATCTAATACTCCCCAGCTGGATCAGTGAGTTTTACACAACCTACAAGTCACATGCAGAGGAGAGCCTGTGTCTGTTATCTGGTGTACCCATGAGAGACAGCCCTTATAACAGAGCTGAGCACTGCTGGCAGGAATCAGCTTCACACAGGATATGGATTTCTAAATAGACTGACCTGCCAGACACTTCAGCACTTTTTTTGTCAATGAAACTGTCTGTTACTGGGCAATAATAAAGGGCTCCAAAATTGGCTTCTGGAAAAAAATATTAACTGAAAATCGAAATGTTCCGGCTGAGAATAACAGACCTAATATTTAAAGCAGATTTTTTTTTTTTAACCAAACAATTTCAGATGGTCAGGAATTTGATAAGCAATTATAATGGATTTTATTGATAAGCAATTTATTATAATGGATAGGTGTTATGATTTATAATTGTTAGATTTGGATTTTATTTCATAGGTTGATATAAAAATGCCAAAAAATGAAAGAAAAAGTTAAGGACTATGAAAAGAACCCATGATTTCATATCTGTGTATATCTGCAGTTCTAAAACTGGATTACTTGGATAGGAAGAGGTGTTAAAACTACTAAAGAATAAAGAGATTCATGATATTCCCTTGCCCATACCTTTTAGTAAGATAATATTACTGAAACAGAAGCACCCTTTTTCAGTGAAGAAGCAAATTTCTTGTTTCTCATTAAGTAAAGCTCATTCTGCTAGTAGAAATAAGCACAAGCATTGCAGTGGGAGTGCAATCACCAGGAGGCTAAAGAGCATCTTTCAAGAGTTCCATGTTTATAAGAAATGAAACACAAATTCTCCATGGAATCTATACGGTGAGTTGGAATAAGATAATTCATATTTAAAGTAAGAGGGGAAAATGTTCCAATTTCTGTTTATTTTGGTGTTTGGTTGGTTGGTTTGGTTTTTCATTTGTATTTCTCATTTATCTATTTCCTCTGGTTTAGAACAAAATTTCCTTCCAAAGTTATAGCCAATGTAAAACTGGCAAGTCTGCTTACCGAGTGAGGGAGAAGTATGTTACTGCTAATTTCTCAAGTTTAGTGTAGTGATACTTCTCAGTTTTGGATGACTGGTCAAGTGTATGTGTCATTACTTACTTTCATGCTTTCTGACCCTCTATCAAAATTGTACTTTTCCCCTAGATCCTGACATGACATCTCCTTAATAAGTGAGGTGTATTTTTGTGGCATTGTAGAAGGATAAATGAGAAAATTATAATTTATTTTCTGGCCTCATGAAAGTAGTATTCTAAGTTATTACAAGTCTACCAGTTGCAGAAGAATTTGTGAAGGCACAAGAAAAATTAGTTCTATGTTCAGTAATATATATATTCCTATTTATTTAGGAAACATATATCAGTATTCTGTTCAGTAATAAGTCATTATTCTCCTATATTTCTGGAGTCCTTTTCCTTTTAATATTACTTATTATAGGTTTCAGTCCTGTTGAAGACAATGTGCAAAGTTTTTAGGTTAATGCGATACCAAAGACAGAGTAAAAATGGAAGCAGATTCAGACTCATAGCTGGATGAATGGGACAGTAGGAGAAACAGATATAACTTTTTAGCTTGTCTCTACTCTGCCAATATCCTAATCCCCTGATCTATCAAGCCATAACAATTCACCTAACAGTAATAGTGTATTTTTATAATTTGCACATGCAAGGTTAAGTGTTAATCACTACAGCTCAACACTTAGAGCTACAAACCCTAGCAACATGCCTAATTTTCAGACTCTAAAGTATATTTTTCAATTGACATGTGCATCTTCTTATAACAGAAAGAAGTAGATATTTGCATGTTGACAAACCTGTAAGTATCATGCTACTGAAACTCCACATAGGCTAATAAAGTATTGGTGGCTGCATTTACATTGCTAATCAGGAATGAACAAAGTTCTTGATCCTGGGATTTGCTAAACCCTGCAGCCCAACAGAGGTGAGGCAGTTGGAGCTCTAAGTTGCTAAGTCCAGCCATGGGCATTGCTGAGGCTGTATGCCCAGTAGACACACATGCATATATGCATGAGACATGTAAGTATATGTGGCCAGTCACACAGATAAACACAAAGAAAGAAACCATTCCACTCACACAAGTACAGATTATTTCAACAACATCATGCTATTCTCTTCTCTGATGAGGGTGAAAACGTAAATGTACTATAAATTTACATTAGTATACACGTTTAGTACAGGTCTCTTCAGTGGCAGATCAAGGCAGGCTACACAGCAAATTTCAATTGCATCCCCATTCAGCAGCTTGTCCTTTCACACAGCAAGGACCCAGATGGATGTGCACTTACACACTCTATGGATCCCACCAGTAACTGAGTTTGTACATTTGGTCTAACCAGTAGCCCTTGGATCTGATCTTCCAGTGGATCCATTAATTAAGATATAAAGTCAAGAGGAGTCTCTCTGCCAGCTGATCCAGCTCAATGGCCAGTACTCTGCCCCAAGACCCTGTGATTGCTCCAGCTGCTAGTTTGGATCCCTGGTATACCTCCAACAGCCAAATCTCAGCCCCTCTGATATCTTCAGTATCCAGCCTGAGCATATGGCCACCTTGGCACTGGCTTCCCAGCTTCTCATTCAAATTTCTGTCTCATGTTCTCTAGCAAAATCCCACTGACATGCATACCCATACAAAACACATACACCTTTAGCTAATGCCGCCACAGGTACAATGTGTGACGCCGCTCTGTGCTGTCTCTGTTTGCTGGCACTCCCCCTTTCACTGCCTCATGGTTCTGGAATCCTTGTGCACATGCAGATTAGACTGTTATTGCAGAACTTAACACCTTCTTTCTCCATGAACGTCTACCAGTGAAAATCTGAGCTATGATAAATAATATATAAAAATGATGCAATGTTCCCAAAAAGATATTTTCATTGTGGAATGGAATAAAAGGTAAAAAAGCCGCGTGAATTACTCTATGGCATGTGAATAATACTCACTTTTTCAATTCAAATGGAATTTTAACTGTCGCTAAATGGATTTGCAGACATTTATCAGATGGTAGAAAATATTGGTAAAAATCCCGTTATGGCATTCCAAAAATGCTGAAGTACACGTTGATTACTGTCACCAAGAGTACTGAAAACTTGGTCTGCTTCTTTAGACAGCAACTTAAAAACAAGAATATGTATTAATTACTTTGAAATTCAAACTATTACCAAGAGCATTTCTTTCAGTGTCAAATGTTAGCTGATATCCTTTGTCTACCTCTTTACAGCACTTGCAAATAATGTAATTTTTCTATTATTGTCTATAAAACTCTCCATCTGAGCTTTTGTTTCTTTCTGGTACACAAGGGTATTTAAAGAAAAAATTGCTTTTCAAATGTGTTTGCTTAATTACAGGTATTACACCATAATTTTCCTCTTAAAATTTGGACTATCTAAAAATGTGGTTAAATAAATTTCATGGCTGTGCAATATTTTCCATTTTAGTTATTCTTAAATTCAAAGCACAGTTCCCTAGCCACAGGAGCAGGAGCATGCTTCAGTGGATTTAAGACACCTTTGAATTATTTTGTTGTTCTGTCCTGTGATTTTGCCACTCTGCCAAGCTTATGTCCAGGTATTACTGGCCATAGTGGAAGCAGAGAGCTGTGTACTCCTATGACTTGGACATAAACTGCCTTCCATATATATGTTATTGAACAGAAAATGCATAACTTGTAGTATAATATATCATATTTCTGAGTTTATTCTCTTAAAATACCAGTATTTCAATAATTCCATTTCCAACAAAGAAACAAACAAGAGCACCCAAAAAGCTGTTAATTGTTAGAATTTGTCCCATCAAAGATTTTCCATGATTGGAAGGTAATGTAAAATTGTAATGAAACATATTGATAACTTTCAGAGCTATTGAAAAGTTGAAAACTATTGCACTGGAATATATCAGAAAACAATTCAAACTTTGCTTTGCTTTTGCAAAGCAAAAGTGTGGGGTTTTTTCATCCAAGAAATATTGAGATTATTTTCTAGAGAAACATTTTTCTTTTAAGCACTGTAGAGTAATATGAATTATTTTTTAACAACTTTAGTAATATTTCCAAACTATTTCTATTTATAGGCATTTTGATAGAAATTGAAAACTACTGTGATTCTATTACATTAATTCAGCAGCAAAAGTAGACTGAAGTAAATTCTGACTCTATTTTGACATTACTTTATAAATAACTCTTAAATTGTAGAGGAACAAATCTGGTCTATTTTAGATATGATTTCAGGATTTTGTAGACTTCAGAAAACACTTCTGTCTTTTCCTTCTCCATTTCTGTCTTTGGAAATCTACCTATCATCATTGAAGATAAATGCCTTTATCCCTTGATCCTCAAAGATATCTCAAATATCCGTCCCTCCCCATACTCTACCTCCCAAAAAGGAACCTTAACAATGTACAACAGTGAGGTTGTTAAGGTCAAGGAAAAAAAAATGGAAACATTCTAAGGGCATAACTATAAGATTATGGAATATCAGAAGCTGAGGTTCATAAAGTTTGGAAAAGGTCCTTTAGGTTGTTCAACTCAACTGTAAACCCAGTACATTGTGGAGCAGACCAAGGGGCAAACATTGATGTGCCACTTCTAGGCTTATCTCTAATGAGATTGATTTTATCCCTTTTCCCTTCGATTATAGGTTAAAGTTCTTTCCACAAGTTCTTTCCCTGATATCTCCTGCACAAAGATATTTTGGCCCTTTGAGACAGGTGTACCTTATCCGTCATCAATAAGTCTGAGCTGTCAGGACCAAAAAACTCCAAATTTTGCCTTAGATACCAGTTATGGTGCCAGGTACTGATATGGGTGGTCTCTGTTTCTTCTATTCATTCCTGGCAACTGGCAGTTGAGAACAGTGGTGCGCTCCTGACATTTTAAACAGTTGTTCCAATGCCCTGAAGGCTCTCTTGATTGCCCTATAACTCCTTAATGCAACATGAGAAATGCCTCTGCCTACATGAGAAATCAATAATGAGTAATAATCAATAAATCAATAAAGGATAATAATCCAAGGCCATCTAATATTAGGAAGATGTCTTGCAGCTAGGCCACAGGGAAGTAGCAGAATGTCCTAAGAAGTGGGTCCAGTTGTTATGTTTAGTTATTTCAAAAGATCTTTTTGTAGTTTCTAGGCCTCTTAAGTTAATGGAATAGGATTTCTCCACTTCTTGTAATGCCTTCTGCCACTTTAATATCCCTTTACTTCTCATATTCATTGCTTTACCTTTCCTCTGTGCTTTGGAATAATTTCCCTTTGATTGATTTACTCCATCTGCTTCTTTCTTCTATTGCATTATCTCCTGATAAAAAACAAACCTGTAGTCTGCTTCTTTTCAACTGAAAATGACTGCTTCGATTGATTTTATAATGTGCCCTATACAAGCTGAAATAAATAGAGCAGATAAGTAAAAACATAAAGCTCTACATTAAGTATATTGTAGATATATTTTAACAGCTTTCAAACACTTGATTGCTGTGTGGTTCACTCTGAATTGAGTCCAAAAGGAAAAAAAAAAGCAGAAAGAGCATGTACTTGGATGAAAGCTATTTCTATTCATTAAGACAGTCTATGGTAATTTCTTCTTCAGTGCCAGGATAATCCTGACAGTGTTGTTAAGAAATTGTACACTCTTCTCTACTTATTTCCATGACCTTAATTGATCAATTTGAGAAAGAAATGGTCTTTTATGATAACAGCAAAATAAAAGCCAGTAATTGACTGAAAAGCATGGGTCCAGCTATCTAAAACCACTTTCATCTAATGGAAAACTGTATAGATGGTACAAAAGTTTCAGCCAATGGCAAAAAGGTCACATCACTTTTAAATTTTTTTTAAAGGAAGAGTGAAGACAAAATGTCTTTATAACAATTATGGACACTACAACTTAGAAAAGATGGATAGAAATATGGCACTAAACACTAAAAAATAATCATAGAATTGCAGAATCATTTAGATTGGAAAAGACATCAGAGACCATCTTGAATGGATCATCACAGGAATATAGTAGTATGTATTATATCCTTTTTTTGGCGTTCTTTCTGCACTCTCTTTTAATTTCACTTCTGCAGATATAAAGCTCCAAACATTGCAATAATATCTGATAAAATCTGAGGCTGTTCAGCAAAGAAACAGAGCTCTCATGATGTGATCCTTTCTCTCATAAAACCAAAACTTACTTGAGATTTGTACACTTCTTTTTTATAAAAAATTCACTAACATATGTAGTCCAAATTAAGGTCATTCCAGAAAGCAGCCCTGCATATTATGAAGATAATGATGCTCATTTCTGTCAGAGTTTTAGGAAAGTAATACCATAACCCTCAGACTGTTCACAGATCTAAGTTTCTTCCTAGTTGATCTGTGATATTGTGTGTACAGGGAGTGAACAGTGAATAAGGAGTCTGTTCATATTAAACTACTACAGCTAAATACAAAAACAGGGTTTAAAAAGCATATCAGTGGAAGCATCTCAAGTAATTATATATATGATGGGGACAAACCAGCACTTTTATTTCTTTGGGAAATCAGTGTGCAAGAAGATGCAGAAGCTGAAGAGAACATAACATCAGTAACAGATTTTTTTGGGGGTTGTGACTAATGCTGCTGTGTTTCACCTCTTTGCCTTCATGTGTCTACTGCTTTTGGCAGGTATAACAGAGGGAGTAAAAGGAACAGGCTGACAAATGCGTTGTGAGACCTGTCTATACTAATCAGCTGATGTTCAAATAAGAACTTGTGTTTCTCTAAAATCAATTGAAATCAGTTTCGTCACAGATTTAAAATAACTTATGAAAATAATTCTTAAACGCAAGCAAGTACAATTTGTATTAAATTAACCCAGGTCTAATTCCGTCCATGTAATCATCTCTATAAAAGGAGAAAAAAAAGAAGCCTTTAAATTTTCTAAATAGGAACTGTTTCAGAATCCAGCTTACATTTGGTAAGAGCAAGCCGAAATCTACTTTGTATGAATCTAATGCTTCATTATGTTTATTAACCACATTATAGTATTTTTAGAGGAAATATTAATTTCATAAAAGATTTTTTAATTTCATATGACATTAGTTTCATACAAAGATTCTACTTTGTATGAATCTAATTCTTCATTATATTTATTAACCACATTATAGTATTTTTAGAGAAAATATTAATTTCATAAAAGATTTTTTTTCTCAGTATATGGGCTGACAAAGCCATAAATGTAGTCTGACTATCACAATAAAACACACAAGAAACACATTTTCTCTTTCTTCTGAAGACATAGGTGGCACTTTTTTCCCCCAACATTTGGATTATGTGTCCTCATTTGGTCTTCAGTACTTCAGCCAGGTTTTAAATCATGTAGTTGTTCCTTTTCATGATGTAACTCATGTTCATTAATAAACACAAATTAGGTGCTCTAAAATATACCCAGTAAAGACTGAGCTATTTGAAATTAATTAATCCTCATATTAATATTTCTTTTCCATGTGGATTATGAAATATTGAATTTTGCACACACATATATGTACAGTGGCCAGTATTTCTTCGGCAGCCTTTATTTTCCACTTTTTCATTTAATTTATAAATCAAAAATGTAAATGAGGTGAAGGAAGGGTTTGGTTTTTTTTGTTTGTACTTTACCTGATGCCATGAAAATCAATACTTTGCTCTCATGGACTCCATTCACATACATCTAATAATTGACAAGTTCACTATCCATAGACCTATCCTGGGGTCAAAAACTACACAAGAATTTCCAAATTAATCTGGTCAGTTATTCATTACTGTACACAAATACAGGTCTAAAAACGAGCTCAATTAAGTTGATATACCTAGAATTTTTTATGTGAAAAAATTGTACTAATAGGCTAAGATAGTCTTAAGTTGTTGTTGCAATGTAAAATTAGTGGGTCTTCACGTTTAGTGTTATGCATTCTCAACTCAAAGTAGAGGTCTTAATGCTTAAGAGAAGTTTTGCTCTAGGTGCATACGTTAATTGGCTTCATGGGCTTTCATGCCCACATCAGGCTCTCCAGATCTACTAAAAAACTTAAATGTCTTCTGACGCTCACAGAGAAGTAGTGTGGAGACCCGGGGACGGGGGGGTGGCATTCCCTGGTCTAGGGACACACAAGAAGCTTCCCTCAAAAAGCTGTTAGACCCCATTGGCTCCTTCCCCTGTTCCTATGTCTGTTTCTATGTTCCTGAGCCACTCCTTCCCTATTCCCTGACTGGCCCTCCTCTTTGTACTTCCCCGAGACAGGGTCAGCCCCCAGGCCCTGGTAGAAAGAAAAAGTGAGACCCTCGGGGTGTGTGTGCTGGGACCTGAACATCTCCCTGCACGGCTGAAAGAAACATCTGTGGAGATGATGCAAAGGCCCTTTATTCAGGCTGCTACAGAGGAGAGGACTGCTTGATACTTTATGTATTTTTAATAGATATCAGAGCCACTTATCAGTCTCTAACAGTATAGATCTAATAATACATATATTTTGATAGTTTAATTTCAAAATATGGTGGATTTTTGAGTGTGCATCTGCCTTACTCAAGAAGTAAGGGACTATACTCTGTTCTTTTAAAAGCTTTCATCATAGCTTTATTGCACAAATCATGGATGACGATCTCTTTATTCCCTCTAACTTTCATGTGAAGAGCGCAACAGAGGTGAACCAGGAAATAGATATGTTGGTAATAAATACATATTTTTACCATTAATGCTGTTACAAAAAACCCTATGTATATGCTGCTTTGCACAACAAGGAGGACAACCTTAAGCCTGGAAAACATACAAAACCATCCATGCCTTTTTCTTCTCTCTTTTTTTGTTTGTACTCTCTTCCCACATATATCAGCAACACCGGCGCAAGATTTCCAGAAAATCTACTTCTTGTTCTTGTTGTTGTTGTTGTTGTTATGGTCATGACCTCAGAAACTGTATCAACCTGTTAAAAGCAGTAACAGTCTATTATGTGACAGTCAAAGCAGTCAAACTAGGAGAAATAATCAGTCCTGGAAATAAATTATGACATTTTAAGTTTTCTATTCACCTTCTTCTAAACAAGAAAGACAAAGTGGCCTGGTTAGGATATATGGATGCAGGAAAATAAATACATTGTTTCAATTTATCCTGATAGTTCTAAGCAATTTTTGTATTTTCCAGTACAAATATAGCAACATCTATGACTACATTATCGAAATGTTTTACATCGCCAACACTACTGCTTTTTTCCTCCCAATATGATCTTATTATCTTATTACTTTCTTAGACCCACATATCTATCTTTCAGTCAGAGAGGGAATTGTTATTTACTTAGTCTTTTTTTTCCAATTATGATAAGCAGAATGGAAATAAACAATACAGTGCAAATTTTACACAACATCTCATTTTCTATTGAGTTCATATCACGTAAAAAGTCACCATAAAGATTTTAAATCATTTCACTTTGATATAAATCAGTGGATTTCTGTGTAAAGGTTGTAATTGCACCCACTGTAGTTGGAACTGCAGCAGACTGAAGTGTAAAGTAATGCTATTGCAAATAGTGTAGATTTGCATATAATACATACATAATCAATGACAAGAGAAAAATACTGGGATGATTTGAGATTCAGATCAGTACATTAACTTGTTCATCAAATAAAATCTGTTGCACACACAAAGAAATTTCCACAGCACTTTGTATGACATTGTAATTTTATGCGTTTATAATAATGCCTTGTTGAAAGGAGCCTGTTTAAACTTGAGTTATTAATAAAGAGCAATAGCAATCACTCCAGGTTTTGGCATATGTTTTGTAATACTTTCACCTGAGGAATTTGTATTATGCTTGAATGTTCTATACTAATAAAAGCCATAAATAAAACTGGAAAATATTTCAGCGCTGGAAGAAATAAAATGTTCAAAGAGAGAAAACTATGTTTGTCACTATTTGTTTCTCCTTATATTGGATGTAGTTTCATAAAACCTAAATGTTCAGGAATATTATCTCTCTCGCTATTACAGATAGTTTGTTTAAAATTATTTTACATATTTTATTTTTAAAAATAGACTAGTTATGTAAAGTGTGCTAAAACCAAATAAATCTTTTGGCATTATTTCCCTGATTCTGTGTAATGTTCAGAAGTACTTTAAAAATAGGTATACATTACAGTGGAAATGGCAACATAACTCTTTTTCTAGAAATGTGTGCAAAGCCTGCTGTCTTTTTTTTTTTTTTTTTTTTTGAAGGGAAGAAAAGATGTTCCTGTAAATTACTGGTATGTCAGCCTTGCCTCTGTATCTGGGAAGTTCATGGAACAGATCTTCCTAGAAGTTGTGCTCTGGTCCATAAAAGGCAGGGAGATGATTCAAGATGCCAGCATGACTTCATTAAGGGCAAGTCCTGCCTCACCGGTCTGGTGACTTTCTATGATGGACTGACTGCATCAGTGGACAAGGAAAGGGATGTTCATGTCATCCATCTGGCCATCTGTACAGCCTTTGACATGGTTCACTTTGGTACCCTTATCTCCAAATTGAAGACACTTGAATCACTTGAATTTGATGGGTAGACTGCTCAGTGGATAGGAAATTGATTGGATGGCCACATCCAAGGGGTAGTGATCAACAGCTCAGGGTCCAGGTGAAAAACCATTGATTTGTGGTGTTTCTCATGGGTCTGTATTGGGACTTCATTAATGCCATAGAGAGTAGAATCAACTGCAACCTCAGCAAATTCTCAGAGTACATGAAGCTGAGCAGTGAGGTTCACAACACTGAAGGGTGCAACATCATCCAAAGTGACCTGTACAAAATCCGGAACTGGATCCATGTTAATCTGATGAGATTCAAGAAGGTCAAGTGAGAGATTGAGGCAAGTGGTAGCTTTTATATAGGCTATGTGGTGAAGGGATTGAGAGCAAACCTGTGGAGAAGAACCTGGTAGTACAGGCAGATGACAAGCTCAATATGAGCTAGAAATATGCATTCCCACCCAAAAAGCCAACTGCATTCTGGGCTGCACCAAAAGCAGCACGTTGAGGAAGGGGATTATGTTCCTCTATTCTGTTTTCCTGAATGTCTATCTGAGGTACTGTGTTGAGCTCTAGAGTCCTCAGCGCAGAAAAGATACAGACCTGTTGGAGGTAGGTCGAGAGGAGGGCCACAAAAATGATCAGAGGTGTAGAACACATCCTTCCAAGAAAGACTGTGAGAGCTGGGATTGCTCAGTCTGGAGAACAGAATTATTGAGGAGGCTTCATTGAAGCTTTTCAGTATTGAAAGGGAATTACAAGAAAGATCACAGAATCATGGAATAATTTCATTTGCAAAAGAACTCTAAGACCATCAAGTCCAATCTTTGACTGATCACCACCTTGTCAACTAGACCGTGGTACCAAATGCCACATCCAGTCATCTCTTGAACACCTCCAGGGATGGTGACTCCACCACCTCCCTGGGCAGCCCATTACATTGCTCAAAATCCTTCTCTGTGGAGAAATTCCTCATGCTGTCTAACCTGAACCTTCCCTGGAGCATCTGAGGGCTATATCCTCTTGTCCTATTATTAGTTGTCTGTGAGAAGAGCCCAACCCCACCTGGCTACAACCTCCTCTCAAGAAGTTGTAGAGAGCAGTAAGGTGACCTCTCAGTGTTTCTGGAAATAAAATGGAAAATTCACTAATAAGAGCATTAAATTAAAGACTTTATATCCAAGAGTAAAGACTGGGTGTTCCTTTATTCACCTCTTGGCAAATGTTGGGGACGTATTGGGAATTTATTCACCATAAACATGTTCAGTGAAATAAAGGCTTCCAGGGGTTTACATCTATTGCAACATTCAAGATTTCCAAGACCCTCTCCCCAGTCCAGCCCCCGTTCCTCACGTCATAAATGATTTCTCTAATTTCACTGCTTTTTCATGGAGTAAGGCTGCCATTTAGGGTCCTATCATTGATGTAATTTTGGGGGTGGCAGTCAGTGCTTCCTGTCTTCTGGGTGAATTTTCATGCTGGCAACTTGTAGCGCATGCTTGGTCCAATTCTGCTGAGTCACAGTTTTTCTATCTTACGGCTTTAATTACTATTGTGACATTCCATCTGTCTTTGATTAAAGGATAACTCAAAGCTTATCTAGCTAAACATCACTTTATTGAATTTGCTGTTCTAGCTAAACAATCATCATTAATTGAGTTTTCTGGGGTGTATAGGTCTATGGAGCAACCCCATACAGGTACAGTCAGGATACACCTTAATTTTCTCACTTTATCTTGTTCTTCTGAAGCTAAACTAAACACAGATTTAAACCAAAACCAGCTTAAATAGCAAAATATAAATTTCCTAGCTAACTACAGCAAGCTCCTTGCAAAATTCAGAGGGCCACAAGACTCCTGGTGGCCCTGTGAATACATACAACTCTTTTTCAGCATACTGATAGTAGCACATGTGTCTCTTTCATGGAATCATGTCAGAAAACTGAAGGCAAAGAGGTCAGGGCAGCAGGGGACCTTTGGAAGGTGAATTCAAATTTTTTTAGTTATACTCATAGGAAAACTTGCAGTGAATCCAAATGTCCCATGATTTATTCACCTGGAAATGTAAGAGTAGTGTCTGAGAAACTGTGGAAACTATTGAACCTTAAAATGTTGCAATTACAGGTGAAGAGAAGTGATATGTATTCAGAATCATGGTGAACACAAGTGGCGTCAGGTTTTGAGGAGTTCATTGGATTGCCGATGCCCCATGACTTCCAATTGCATTAACTTAATATATCAATTTACATTATACATTTAACAGAACAGAACATCCCCCATTCTGTTCCCAAACCAGTGTGTGTATATTTGTGAACAGTTCAGAAGAATAATTAAAGAGAATAGCGCATCATAATGCTGGCAACATGATAGATCAGGTTTCTTTTTGCATCACATGGGCCTGTACTCTCATGTGACCCAAGTTGGATTGAGGACCTGAAGTACAATGAGGTGGGGTACAATATAGGTGATTCTTTCTTCTTTTTTTTCCAAAATATTAATTTTCACAGTACTTTGCAAAAATTGCAAAACATTGTCATATGTGTGCAAATTTAACTGCATAAATTAGTCTTAATTTTAACAAATACTTTGAATGAAAATTGTTTAAGCATGACTTCACGGCTGGTAGATTTTTCCTTTGGTATTTCTAGAAAATTCTTTTTTCAGCCCAAATTGATTTAAATTAAATGCACATATATAAAAATAAATGAAAATATAAAAATAAATCAGTCCTTCTTAGTCAATAGGCAGAAAAAAATTACTTCAACCTAGAATATCTATTTTAGGGTTAGTCTTACCATTTATTTTGAATTCGGCTTCTTAATTTGGTATGCCAGGAAACAGAAACCTTGAAAGTTTTTACATTATTATCTTTTCAAAAATTAAAATTACACAACCAGAACAATTTTAATACTCCATCACCCAGAACTACAGCTTTTCTCCTTTCCTATGCACAGCCTTAATAAATGCAACCCAGATATGTGTTCCTTATCTTTACTAAGATTTCTCTTAGTTGCAGTACTTGCTATCATTCAGCCCTCTCTTATTAACATGTAGATTAGAATTCCAGCAGCCAAATCAAGCTTGAAGTACATTTGTGCAAATTTTCTTGTTCAAATTACGCCTTACCTCAGCCATTTCATGTTGGTGTTGGCAAACATTTCTATCACAAACAGCAGTAGATAGATATACTACAGATGATGGATGAAATATGCTAATACTGAACTTTTTAATCATTAGATTTTGTTAATTAGTAGATAGATGACAATTAAAAATGCAACCCAATGACTTAGTGGTATTTTATCCGATTTTTGCATATGACTAGTAATGAAAATTTTGTAAAGTAAATTTAAACAGTCCAATTAAAAGATGACAACTTATCAAATACATAATGTGTGCTATACTTACAGGGTTAAGAATTATTAACAAAATTTAAGCAAATGCCTGATGCCTTGTTAGATTCTTTACTATTTAGCCATCTGTTTGTTGGAGACACTTCCCCAAAGATTGACATGTCCTTAAAGCAAAACACTTTTTCTATGTTCTATAGAATGTAGCTATAAATATTTGCAAATATTTGTACATTTAAATAAAGTGAAAGGCAACATGATGGATGTTATTCTTCTATTAATAAGCAGTGGTGCTAGAGGAGATGAAAGTTAAACAAAGTAATATTACCTAAACATGTTTATTTTTTAAAATAAATTGAATTCTCAATCGAGTTTTATAATCAACTGATTTTTTGTTAGTTTTTAAATAAAGTTGGAAAAAGGCTGTAATGTCTTTGAACTTTTTCTTAGTAGTGCTCTAAAATTTTTAATTAATAAGCTGTATTTTTAATTACAGTAGGAAGAAAACTAGCAGTTATTTGATTAATCTTTTTTTTCCACTCCATTGTATCCTGCTCAAACACTGATTGTGGAGTTGTATAATGATTTCCATGTAGTTAGACAAGCTAGACATGTGAAGACATTTCACGTCTCTCTTGTTATTTTGAGGAATTCTGTTTCTTCTCAGATTTCTAGTTCTAATTGCATTCGTTCTTAGTGCTCAACTGCATTCAGTACTGTAAATAGCTAATTTACTCCTTTAAAATTTGTGAATATATGTTATATCTAGAATATGTTATATCCCCCTCTAAACCCTGTGACTGTGGGCATTTTTCCTGAGCTATTTCGCCCATTATTGGGGTAAAGAATGGTCTTTTCACAGGAGTAACAAGTCAACATTGTAATATTTCTTTTTATCTTCTCATATTACAGATTTGCTCTTATATTCAAGAAACAAAATGCATGCGTCACAAACCCTCTTCTGAATTCATTATCTCATCAACCTCAAATTAGCTGGCAAAAAAAAAAAACTCTTTAATAATATCAAATAGTTTTGATGCTTCTTTATAAAGTTCTTACACTATACTTCTTTATTTTACAGAACAAAAAAAAACACCTATCAAATTTAATTCAACCATACCACGGTGTTTATTTTTAATTTTCTAAAATTAATTGGTTTTGAAATTCCTTAATTTCACCTCCAAAGTGAAACAAACGAACAAAAAATATTAATTTCATCTCAGCATACTATTCCAGAATAAGAGCATGAGATAATCTTAAGCAAATATGTATAAACTCTTAATTGACTGTCTTTACACATGGGATCACCATCTGTAAATCATGACATCTGAATTGCAAGTTAGGCTACTATAATATCATCTATGCAGAAAACACATGATTAATTTGTGATGTTTAAGTACAACATTTTCATATGAGTGATCACACAAATGAAGTCCTCATCTCCAAAAAATAATTATTATTTGCTTTTTGATTATTTTTTATTTATGGTGTCAGTAATTATACTGATTATAGCTGATTGTTAGTATTGCTACCAGATGCCAAAAGTAAAACTTTCCAGAAAAACATACATATTTCAACAGTACTGAGATTTCTGGGGAAGGCTAACACTCAATTAGTACTTTCTAACATATTTCTTTTAGGAATGGTTAAAATCCAGTCTTGCCTTTTTTAGATGAAGAATCTTGATTTTTAGTTTTATATCCACTTCAGATTATTCATTGTCTTTTTTTGGCAACTCCAGTTTATATCAAAATATGTGTTTTCATCTGGGTTATCACATCTCAAGTTCTCATTTTTTCACTGAGCTTATAGGTTTCTTTCTGGTTGCTCTTTTAATATTATTTATTTTTCTGTTTCTACATAAAGACCTGTCAAAGGACTATAAGTAATCTTGACTCATAAAAGGAAATCAAAACAAACAAACTCAAAGCCCTTCAAGTTTAATAAAATCATTTTCATACTTCTGTTAAGAGATTAGCAGCCCAATAACATTTTTTGGGAAGCTTTGATTAGAACTTAATTAAAATGCATAGATTTGAAATCAGTCTAAAGATCCATCAAATCAAAATACTCATGTCTTTGCCAGCAGGCACCAGTCATTTTCTTTCAAAAATTTCAGCACAGATTCAGGGCATAATAAATATAAATTATGCTGTTTTGGGGTGGGATAGAGCTCATTTTCTGCACGGTGGCTAGTGCTGTGCTATGGTTTGAATTTGTGCTGTAAACAGTGTTGATAACACAGGAACGTTTTTGTTATTGGTGAGCAGAGCTTGCACCAAGTCAAGGACGTTTCTGCTTCTCACCCTGCCAGTGAGCAGGCTGGAGGTGCACAGGAAGATAGGAGGAGACGCAGCCAGGACAGCTGACCCCAAGTGACCAAAGAGACGTTCCAGACGATATGACACGCTCCATATGCAAAGCTGGGGGGAGAAGAAGGAAGAAAGAGGATCTCAGAGGGACAGGTTTTGTCTTCCCAGGTCACACCTGATAGAGCCCTGCTCTTCTGGGAATACCTGAACACCTACCCCTCCATGGGAAGCAGTGAATTAATTCCTTGTTTTGCTTTGCTTGTGTGTATTGCTTTGGCCTTACCTATTAAACTGTTTTTATCTCAACCCATGGGTTCTGTCACTTTTACTCTCCTTTGATTCTCTCTCCTGTTCCACTGGCATAAAGTCAGTGGCTCTGTGGGGCTTAGTTGCTGGCTGGGGTTAAACCATGACAACTGCGTACATATAAATTCTTCTTTAACTAAAGAAAGGACCATATACCTGTGGATCATTTTACCTCATTTTACCGCCGCTGGGGGTATTGATAATTAAATGAAGGCAATTTATTCATGCTCTCTACTAAAATTTAGTCTTTTTTCTTTACTCTCCAATTCCTACTATTCTCCCAATGCCAGTGTTAGCTGTTTGATATGCAGAAAACATTGGTACATAACTGACAAGATGTAGAGACTTTGATAGTGTGATCAATTACAACCTGTGACACTTCCCTCACCAGAAAACATGTATAAGAGCCTCTGAATGACAGACACCCTAACTATAAAATGAAAAACCAGCATCTGATACTCAGTACACCTAAAGAAACTTCTCTTTCCACTGATTATGTGACTCTCTAACCTGGCCTACATGATCTGGTTTTTTCTTCAGAAAGGACGACAATGGCAGCAATCTGTTTTATAATAATATTAATAATATTATGATAGCTGTTGAGAACCTATAATCTTCCAAGAATAGTTGATTCTTCACAAACACTTAGCTATTCAGCCTGAACTAGAGGGATAGATGGAAATACTATTTGCATTTTTCTCTCTGGAGACAGGCAAAGGATGATTACAGCTGCAACATGAGTTTGACATGAATCTGTGGCATTC
>NW_005054542.1:548508-587128 GCF_000277835.1 Geospiza fortis | reverse complement strand
GCTGGAAAATGCCAAAGTTGTTGAAGGGCTTGGCAATTGCTGAAACAAAGAAAACTCAGGACAGACCCCCTAGAACTGTGCAGATATGGACATAATGCAGAAATTCCAATAAAGGGACACACATGTTTATGACTATCTCCTGTTAGGAAAAACTTAGAAAGATGTAACAATTCAGCCCAGAGAAGAGAAGGGTCAGAGAGATTTTTTTCAATATATAAATAAGTGAAGGGAGGAGGAGGAGATAGAGCATTTTCAATGGTGCTCGAGAGGCAATGAGCACAACTTGAAGGATAGGAAGTTCTCACTGAATGTCAGGAAACATTTTTCATTGTGACCATGACTTGAAAACTTGACACGGGTTGCCCAGAGTGTTGTTGGAGTCATCCTCACAGGAGATATAAAAAATCCATATGGGTAAGAAAGCCCGTACTGAGCAACTTCCTGGAGGTGGCTGTGCATTAGTAGTAGACGTGCACTGTATAACCTCAAATTCAGAGGTCCCTTCAAACCTCACCCATTCTGTCATTCTGTGAATCCTGCTTAGCATATTTTTCTATTTTAACAATGGTCTATTAAAAAAAAAGAAAAAGGAGAAAATTGTTGCATGCAATTTTGTATGTCTTTAACTGCGGTTTCACTTTGCCACCTCTTTTGTAAAAGAGTGATATGACAGGATGTACTCTTAAAGAACCTATTTTATCAGAGAGTTTTCTTCTCATCTTTCTGACTGACAGCAGTACTCCTGAACTTCTTTTTTGATCTGAATACTTTATAAAGTAGAAATAGCTTTACCAGCTCTCTTCCACTGTACAGAATTATCACTGAGAATTCTACAGCAGTAAGAAATCTGCCTATATTAGAAGAATCTTAAAATGTAGATGCTCTTGTTTGCCTCTGATGCTTGCTTTGATGCTTCTGAATCAAATAGTAATGACCGTGATTACCATTTAAAAGGATTGTTCCTCCCCACCTCAAAATGACGTCTCTGTATTCTTTGTTTTTAAATTTAGCTGTTTATTTTCTTCATTCCCTACTATTACCATCAACACTTCATGATGCTGATTGCTCAGTGCTTTCCTGCACTTATGGAACATTTATCAGTTTTTTGATGATGTAACTTAAACAACAATGAAAAAAAAAATTAAAATTGGTTATCCATTTTTGTGAATTCAGAACACACAGGGGAAAATTAAAAATATCCAAGTGTAGTTCCAGCCTGTTAACTATATAAGTCTCTACAATATGGAATGGAATGTAGCTCCTTCAATATACACAGCTGATATCAAGAATATGAGTTGGGGGCCTTTTTAGTGGTTATGCCTGTATAAAGATTCACATTATGATAGCTGTCAGACTTTCAGGTGTTCTGGGAAGATAAAAGACTCTATCAATGAACAAGGCAGTATGAAACATATAGGGTACAGAGTTCTGTGAATAAACAGGTATACATTATTTTACATTTAAAAAATTTCAATCTATATGCTTAGTAACAATAAAGAGTAACATAGGTAGAATATGAAGTCAAATATCAAGTGACAGACTTAAAAAAAAAAGCCAATAACTACATTTTCTAAAATAAAGTAAAGCTGCTGAACAGCCTTTAAAATAGTTTGAGATAATATCCCTCATAGAGATAATTTTCAAGTGCCTCAGTACTGAAAGATTTTGGGTTTATTCTGTATTTTTTGAGGTCACAACTCAGGGATAAGGAATAAGAAAAGGCAACTCTGATCTGATCCTCTGTAATATTTTATTTTACAAAGGAAACACTTCTCAATACTTTGGGAAGGATCACTGGGTCTGTCTTGGTGTAGTTCAGAATGCAATGCTTTTTTAATTTTTTTTCCCTGAAGATTGTCTAATTAATACAAAATCCTGGACAGAGAGGTAGTATGTACATTAAAAATAATTTAAAAATATATCCACTGGAAATTATCTCAGTGATACCTAAAATATCACTAGATGTGTTTCTCAGCCTTTTCCCAGAGCAGAAGCATCACCTTTTAAGACTTGAGGCTGACAGCACTGTTCAGCTTTTCTTTGTGATTCTCCCAAGGTTAAAGGCCACATACAAGATCTGCAAGTAAAAAAAAAAGCATGTCTATATTGAATGTAGTATTTTTCTTCTTTGATAAATTCTTTGGTTCAAAATATCAATGGTTTTGGATACAAGAGAATCAATATGGGGAGGGGAAAAAGGTTTTTTTTCAAAACTCACAGTGAGAGAAAGGTGATATTTTATGCTTAATAAAAGGACCAACAAATTAGTGAACGTGATCCTGTCCTAAGGTAAAATGAGAAATAATATAATAATGAGGTCCTGGTGAGGAACACATGTGGCAAAATGTCTATTTAAAAAGATAATATATATTTTTAAAGAGAAGTTTTCAAGTAAGTTTTTCCTTAAAAATTGTCCAGGTAAGGAATTTTCCTAATTTGATTTCATTAAGCTAATTGATCACAACAAAAAAGGACAAAAAAATCTCCTCCACACAGAAAAAATCCCAACTCCTTCTCTTTTGTCAAACTCCTAGAGCAAAAATTTTGATTTCTGGATGTTACATCTTTTCTGCCACTTCATTACTAAAATAATTAATACTTTCTGACACTTAATAGCCCTACCTTTGGATATGGACCTCTGACTGCAGGGTATTAGTAGCAGGTAAGAGCAAACCAGAAAATGTTTTATCACAACAAATCACTTTTAATTTACTAAAAGCCTATCCTTAAGATTTTTATTATTTCTTGCCACAACAACTACTGAATATGGTCTGGTATGTCATGTAAATGCATTGTTGTAGAAGTACACGGGATTCTCAAACAAAACTAAGGCTTATTGCTATTGCCTTAACACAGATGCCATTAAGAAATATTGGTGTATCTGAGACATCAGCATGGAGCTGGCAGAATTCAGCCTAATCTTGTCATAAACCTGTCCATTTGTAAGCCAAGAGGAGAGAAGTACTCTAGGGAGTCTCAAATGATTTTTACATAGGCAGCTGAAGCTTGGCCAAGTAACAAGAGATACTGAAGGGAAGAGAAGGAAAATGATTTTCAAACTGCAAAGCAGGTCAGCAGCAGTCTTCAATCACTTCAAATATAGGTTCCTTGATCCTTCAGACAGTGATCTATTTCCTACCAAATTCTTCCTTATCCTTGTGTGCATCAGCAATAACACTGATGCTTCAAATGCATTATGTATGAATTAATCTTACTTTTACTTTTCAACTTTACTTTTCAGCTGTTTCCCACATACCTGTCATCAAGGAGTAAAAAAAAAAATCAAAACTTCATTGATGAAATTTATATTACCTTTTACTAAGGAGTTTACTTGCTATACTAATCATCTCTTTAACCATCACTTAAAAAAAAAAGAATAAATGTTTACACACACTTTAAAGATCATAATTAAAAGAGCATAATTTAATTTAATTAAGGAGTGGAGAATATACTGGCTGTACAAATGTGCCGTTATTAGGAAATTACTGGTGTGCCAAATTGATTTATTACCAACAGAACATTGACCAATATTCAAGCGGCTGCTTGCATTTGACGCTGTCGTGTTTCATTTTATTGCCATGTCACTGTAATGTTTTTACGCAGAAAACATACTACCTGTGATAGAATAAAATATTTCACTGGGGCTCAAGAATACACATATCTATATTGTCTAATGCATCTGAGACAGAGCACTGCCTTTATCTCAGAATAATTTGGGTTGACAGAAAGTCTTTTAGAAGAATGCAATCAAACAAGAAAAAGATTATGCCAGTGATAAACAGCAACGATGTGCCTGTGGCATGACTTTCTGACTTTATAATGAAATAAAAGAATGCTATATATGTTAGTTACTCAGTTGAAATAAGCATTGCGGTATGATTTTTTTTCTAGTAGTAAGGTTTATCCCGACTTGATTAAAAATTGCATTGTTCTTTCAGTGTTTCAAAAATTGAGTAAATCACAAAATAGGTAAATGCTTAGAAAGGTATAGATTAGCTTATATGTGATACCTTAATGCAGTAGTTTAATTTATAGCCTAGGTACCATGGTTTCAGTCAATATAGAGGAACTCTTGTGCTAAAGATATCTTTTGTTAGTTAGATGTCTCAATTTCTTTATTAACCCTTCTATATTTTATAAATATACAGTATGTATTTATGCCTACATACAAGTAGGTGATACAAGTTTAGGATTAACTGAGACTTCAGAGTCTACATCAAATTTTCAAAATTACTTCATTTACTTACAAACTTGAAATCAATTCAATGGCATACTTTCAGAGATACTCTTTTAAATGTGTTCCATGCTGTAGTAAACATTTTTTCTTCTTTTCTGACAAAAAAAGAAGAAAAATACTTCATTCCTAGTATTTCGGGGTTAGTTGTTCCTCCCTTTTATCCTATCATAATCATATTCCACTTATCCCTGTTCTTTGAATGTTTGAACGTTAGAAAAATTTCTATTAAAGGAATTATAGCAGCAGAAGTTTACATTTCTTTGACGTTTCCCTCTATGTGTCTTGTCTAGATAGGTGGAAGTACAAATTTCCATGATCTGCGACTTTCCTCTTATTTGTTCTATTATGTTCAAAGATTTATTGCTTTCTCTTCTTAGACCACACTCTCTTTCTACCCTTTAGATCAAACAATAATTGTAAAGCCTTTTTGTGTAAAACTGGTCTTAGAAAGTGAGCCATGATTGCTCCTGAATTATGTAAGTTCTCTGTCTTCTGAAAGAAAGAGATTAGAATGACACAATAGACACAAATTAATGTCACTAGGTCTGGAACATATTTTGCCCCCTTCCATTTAAAAATGCAATAGGGAAGAATTCATTGACTAGAAAACACTAAATGACAAGAATTCTTCACGTATTTGATATAAAGTAGTTTTAGAAATTATTCTGCCACATCAATTCTTCAACTGTTCATTGTGCCACACCAAAGTATAATCTTTGCATTATTTATACAATCTTTATATATTTACGGCATAATCTTTTACATACTCTTACTTTCAGCTTTCTGAAATAAGTATACATTTAGCATTTTCTGGTATTACTCATTCATATTATTTTTGGGGTGTGGAGATAGGCTGCCCTTGGATCACAACAACCCCATGCACTATTGCAGGCTGGGGACAGAGGGACTGGAAAGCTGTGGAGAAGGACCTAGGGGTGCTGGTCACTGCCAGCTGACCATTAGCCAGCTGTTCAAAGGTGGCCAAGAAGGACAAGACTCTCTTGGCTTGGATTAGTAATAGGATGGCCAGGAGGACCATGGCAGTGACCAGCCCCCTGTGCTGGCACTGGGGACGTCACTCCTCAACTGATGGATCCAGGTGTGGGTCTCTCATGAGAAGAAAGGCATTGAGGTGCTGGAATGAGTCCAAATAAAGACAACAGAGCTGGGGAGGAGTCTGGAGCACAAGTCTGATGAGGAGCAGCTGAAGATGCTGGGGTGTTTAGCCTGAAGAAAAGGAGGCTCAGGGGTAACCTTACTGCTCTCTGCCTAAGAGGAGGTTGTAGCCAGGGAGGTGTTGGTCATTTCTTCCTGGCAACCAGTTACAGGAAAAAAGAAATTGCACCTGGGGAAGTTTAGATTAGATATTAGGGAAAATATCTTCACTGAAGGGCTGGTCAGGGATTGGAACAGGCTGCTGAGTGAATTGGTGGAACTGACGTCCCTGACTGTTCAAAAAAATCATGCAGATGTGGCAGTGGATATTGCTTAATGATGGAAATGGTGTTGCTAAGTTAACAGTTTGTTAACCTAGATGCCAGATGTCCACCTGGGCTGGATGCCTGGTGCCCACCAGGCATCTCACTCCCTTTCTTCGCCTGGACAGGACATACATCACACACTTTACAAAGACATAGTTACAACCTAGAAAATAATACAGCAGTCTATATTGCTGTATGCTTTGCTCTATGACTGTCTGCTCCCTGTTACAACAGCTGTGAATACAGGGCAAGAGAGCCACAATCATTTTTACTAAGTAATTTAGAGACTGTATATTCTGAATTTTACAATAATGAATGAGGACCAGTACAAGATATGGTAGTGAGATGATATATCCTCTGATGTAATTCACATTAAAATCTGACATATTTCTTCTTTTAATCTTGAAGGGCTATAATATCTATTTTGGACAAGCTGAATTTTGCCAGTCTGTAGCAAAGTAAAGCATCCAAATACATAGACATCTAAAGCAGCCAGATGGCAAGAAAGAACATGTCTTGCTAAGAAGCAAATAAAAACAAGCAAAGAGAAAATAAGTTAAACATCTATTTTTTTTTTCCTTAGAAGTTAATAGTTTACAAGGCTCTGTTTTTGTTCAAAACTTTTGATAGAGAAGTCTGGATCATCATAGTTATTTCTCTATTTTTTTTCAACAGGTCTGAGTAGTTTTCCTCTATGGAACTTATAAAATCATGGCAGTCATGGCCTATTTAAAATCTGCAATGCAAGAGACGAGCAACAAGTTTTTCAAATACTTAAGTATCATACAATAGAGGGAGGTTTATTCCGAAAAGGTCTATGTTATATTTTATGTAGTTTTATTGTTAACAGTATTGGGTTATCACATGTACATGTATATATTCCATTCCAATACAGATTCTGTGACTTTGTAACTGTCAGTATCTTTAGAAAATGTGTATTGTCCTCATGATTTTTCCCAATAAGTTCACTTCCCAATAAGCCTCACTTTCAGTAGAGTACTCCTCAGCCTCTAAAGTCTCCCTCCTATATGCCTTTTTTTGGTTTTTTTGGTCCTTTTTGTCTGGGAGATGATGCATCAAAACCTTCTGAAAGTTCCTTTATGCTTACAAAGCAAAAGCACTATCCTTTATGCCCACCTATACCCTCATTTAAAAAAGAAAAAGCTGCTTCCTATGACATCCTGTATAGTAAAATCAGGTGACCCCCACCATGGGAAATGATTGGCATCTGAATCCAAGGCTTCAGAATGCTGAACACTCCTTTTATTAAAACTATATTACTTCATACTATATCTATACTACAAAGAATACTAAAGAATACTCACTACTAACTAAAAACTTGTGACTGCCTACAGACCGACAGTCCACACAGCTTAGACCTGGTAGGCTAATTAACATCAACAATCTCCACCAGAATCCAATTACCAAATTCCTTCAGGTAAACAACCTTCCCAACACATTCCACATGTGCAAAAGACCAGGAGCAGCAAGCAGAGATAAAAATTGTTTTCCCTCTGTGCTTCTCCAGGAAAAAAAGAGAGACAGAATTATGTCTCTCTCTATTCAGAGGGCATGTGAAAACCACAATCCTGAGACCAGATGTTTCATTAAACACATTATTTCTTCCATGGCAATGAAGTCCCTTTCATAAACCAAATTTTCATACTAGACATCCTGTATATTTTTCAACCTAGTTTTCTGTCTCTTTTAATGAGCAGGTAGTTAATGTACATGTATATTGTCATGCCCTGTTAATCTTTTGATACATTAAATACTTCTATCTTATTCACATTTGATTTTAAGCAACTTAATATCAAAGCATTTTCCCCTAAGAGAATATGTAAGGAGGGATATTTGGTCCCAGCTGGTGGTTTTAACCATTAAACTTTTGAAAAACAACCTAATTAAACCAAACATTTCTTTCTTTTCATGCATCAGGATCATATATTCTTTGTAGCTGATTTCTACTCTCCAGAGGATGTGCTCTACTGTCAAATTCTGGTTAATAACTTCCCTAATGCTAATTAAAATCTCCTTGATCTTACTTAATTATCTCACTGTAATAAACAAATACTTTTCAGGACAATCCTTAAATGAATGTAGTTACAGAAGCATTCATGTAATTATTATAGAATGATTCTGTTAATTAATTAATTATCAGAAGCCAGATCTCAAGCCTTGTAGTGAAATTTTGCATTGTTTCCATGACTATACACTAAAATATTAATGTAGAGTGAGCTTTCCCACTTTAGAAGGACACATGGGAAAAAATGATACTGCAGAAATGGGGATGTATCAGCACACAAAGTTGGAAGAGATGGACAGCACATGTTTCAGGACATCTTTAATCAGAAAATGTTCAAGCTCATCTAAGTTATGCCAAATGCTGTTCCAGGCTGTGAATTGGTCTTTAAAGCATACAGAAGTTTCTCATCATGTTAATTTAGTAGTTTTTACAACTGAATGTTCTAGACTGAATATCTTAAACACTTTTTATATGGTATACTGGAAGTGTAATTTTTATACTAGTAACAGCATCACATATTTACGCTTCATTCTATCACACTAGTATTCCTACAACTGCTTCTGTGTTTTGTGGCATGTTACACGATGAATGTAGCTGTTTATATTGTTTTCTTTCAATAAAATGGACGAAAAATTCCACGAAAGAGCTCTAAGTATTTTTGGGTTAAAAAGCATCCCATGCCAAATGGTAGTTGAGTGATGGCCTTAAGAATGCCCCTCTCAATTTGTTAATATGCAATTTTTCCTCTGAAGGACTAATTCAGCTGGTGATTCAAATGACAAAATTTGTAAATATATTTAGCAAAAAAGCCCCTAACAAGCCACACCAAAAAACATACACCACAACAGAGATCTAACTTGCGCTGTCGTTACCATGATGAAAATTATACAGGTTCTTCTTTTACATATTTAGCAAAAGACACAGTCTATCTTTTCTGCAATTTTGTATTATTTAAATATGGCTTTTCTATCTTCCTTGTGGGCATTTGAGATAACAGACTAGTTCTGTATGCAAATAATCTTGCTTCTGCCATTCCGAATACTATACAAAAGTGCAACAAAATCACCTAACTTTAATGTCAGGTGCCTTAATTTAGATTGATAGTGGAATAATAGTGATTTGGCATGACAGTGTGTCTGCATGTAGATGAAGTTATGTATTCATCCACTTATCACTTTCTTTCAGCATAGAAGAAGAATTACAATAGCTTTACATTTGAAAAAGTGGTTTTCAGTATGATACCCCAAAATTAAAGATGAAAGGCTATGTCTGTGGTCAGTGCTTCTCTTTTTGAACTTCTTCCCTTTTTTGAAGTTCTTCTCTTTTTAAATTACCATTGCAAAAGTCTGTAGAATTATTGTGAAATACTTCAGTGTAAAAGAAATTCCAAATGGAATTGAGGTAAAATTCTGTAAAGAAAGTTTTCTTAGGGTGATGCCACAGTGTCATCAACAGATCGGACTGGGAGGAGGAAAAGAAAATGAACATAAGATAAAGGAAGAGGAGTGAAGCAGTACACACACTCTTTGGGAAATTAAATCATGACATCTACTGTGATGGAATACCTTAACAAATATTAGTGAAGTTTATGAAAACTTTATGAAGCCTTCGATGCATACCATGAAACAATTTCGGAACAATGTTGTCCTAGATAAAGTGATATTTGTAAAGGTTTAGTACTGCAGTTATGGTGCCCATCAGCAATGTAGTTAAGTCTTTATAACTGTTACCTGTTCTCCTAAAAAACCAGAGAAGCCTAAACAAAATACTTCCCACCTCACATTCCAAGTGTCCGGATCCAGAACTTCTGGATATGACTTTGATTAATCACAGTTTTGAAGTGAGCTCTTTTTTTTTTCCTAAAATGAAGACCGCTTTTCCTTTGAAGTGCAAATACCAAATACAGTGTCTTTCTTCAGGTAACTGCATAGCACAGAAGTTAATCTCTTTTAACAGTGAATTTTGAATTTCTGCTGTTCATCTTACCCTCATGGCTTATGTTCTTCCATATAACTATCCAATGTTAAAGATAGTTAGGATAATTAACTTCTTTCTTAATTTCACTTCTTTCTCTGTTACGCTTTTGATTTTGTATTTATTTTTCCACTAGTGTTTTTTGAGGCACCTTAGGTTCTCCAGAGATGTCTATGTTTTAGATGGACAATTGCACAATTAGATCTAAAGAAGAGTAGCCCACTGCATAAATGCATTGTACAAGTACTTTACTTGCATGAATCTCACTCCTTCAATATATTTCCACTCTGGATGTATGGACAGGAGAATGAGAAGTTGGAGAGCAACCCCTGCATAAAGAAACTGAGTGTCCTGGTCAATGGCAAGTTGAATCTGAGTCAGCAGGCCCCTGGTAGCCAGGAGGGTCAACTGTGTCCTGGAGACATCACACACAGCATTGCCAGCAGGGCAAGGAGGGGATTGTCCCACTCTGCTCTGGTGTGGCCTCACCCTGGGTCCTGGACGCAGTTTTGGGCACCCAATTATAAGAAAGATATAAAGCTATTAAAGAGTTTCCAAAGGCATGCCATGAGGATGGTGAAGGGTCAGATGGGAATGGCATATGAGGAGAAGCGGAGGTCACTTGGTCGATTCAGCCTGGAGGAGACTGGGGGGACACCTCATTGCAGTCTGCACCTTCCTCATGATAGGAAGAGGACATGCACACAACAATATCTTCTCTATGGTGACCAGTAATAGGACCTGAGGGACTTGCCTGAAATTGTGTCAGGGGAGGTTTAGGTCAGATATTAGAAAAACGTCTTCATCCTCAGGGTGTTTGGGCAGTGAAACAGGCTCCCCAGGGCAGTGGTCACAGCACTAGGCCTGATGGAGTTCAAGAATGTTTGCAAAATGTACTCAGGCACATTGGTGTGATTCCCTGGGGCGTCCTGTGTTGGGCCAAGAGCTGCATTTCAATGATCCTTTTAGGTCCCTTGCAACTCAGGTTATTCTACTTCTTTCTTAATTTCACTTCTTTCTCTGTTACGCTTTTGATTTTGTATTTATTTTTCCACTAGTGTTTTTTGAGGCACCTTAGGTTCTCCAGAGATGTCTATGTTTTAGATGGACAATTGCACAATTAGATCTAAAGAAGAGTAGCCCACTGCATAAATGCATTGTACAAGTACTTTACTTGCATGAATCTCACTCCTTCAATATATTTCCACTCTGGATGTATGGACAGGAGAATGAGAAGTTGGAGAGCAACCCCTGCATAAAGAAACTGAGTGTCCTGGTCAATGGCAAGTTGAATCTGAGTCAGCAGGCCCCTGGTAGCCAGGAGGGTCAACTGTGTCCTGGAGACATCACACACAGCATTGCCAGCAGGGCAAGGAGGGGATTGTCCCACTCTGCTCTGGTGTGGCCTCACCCTGGGTCCTGGACGCAGTTTTGGGCACCCAATTATAAGAAAGATATAAAGCTATTAAAGAGTTTCCAAAGGCATGCCATGAGGATGGTGAAGGGTCAGATGGGAATGGCATATGAGGAGAAGCGGAGGTCACTTGGTCGATTCAGCCTGGAGGAGACTGGGGGGACACCTCATTGCAGTCTGCACCTTCCTCATGATAGGAAGAGGACATGCACACAACAATATCTTCTCTATGGTGACCAGTAATAGGACCTGAGGGACTTGCCTGAAATTGTGTCAGGGGAGGTTTAGGTCAGATATTAGAAAAACGTCTTCATCCTCAGGGTGTTTGGGCACTGAAACAGGCTCCCCAGGGCAGTGGTCACAGCACTAGGCCTGATGGAGTTCAAGAATGTTTGCAAAATGTACTCAGGCACATTGGTGTGATTCCCTGGGGCGTCCTGTGTTGGGCCAAGAGCTGCATTTCAATGATCCTTTTAGGTCCCTTGCAACTCAGGTTATTCTATGACTCCAATATGGGAAGGGTTGGGGTGTTGTTGCAGAGGAGCTCATTGCTGTCTTGATCTGCAGACAGCTCCATGTGTACTTTAGTCATGATTAGTAACTGATAAAGAATACATGTTTTCCATAATATTTCTAGAACTTCTCAGACTTAAACTAGAGAAAAGAGTGCCAGCTGATAAAAGCAGAGCTATTATCCCGTTTTTATTATTACTTTATTCATGAACAACAGCTATTTTATTTGAGGACTAATAAAGTTGTGAATGATGCTAAATTCAAGTGCAGACAATCAACAGAATCATCTTCTTCACCTATCACAAGAGATTCTTTAATATGCTCCAGGGAATCATAGAATCATCTAGGTTGGAATATACCCTTATGGTCACAAATCTAACATTGCCAATTCCACAACTAAACCATGTCCTTAAGCACCATGTCTGCTCACCTTCTAAATGCTTCCAGGGATGCTGATTCTGCGACTTGCCCAGGCAACTTGCTCCAACATTTCATATTGGGTGCTTGTCTACTAAGAACAGACATCTCTAACAACAGCAGAAATAAATGAATTGCATTGTTTCAGATTTTTAGAGTGGCATAAAAATATATATTTCAATATAAATTTTGGAAGTGAATTTTTTTAATACTTATATAAAGTCACCAGTTTTCATGTACACAGTTCTGTACCACTTGTAGCATGATTAGATATTGTGGATTACATCTGGTTTTTAATACATTTAACAATTCTTAAAGTCTGCCCACAAAAATATCTGTTTCCTCTTGACCACCATCACTTTTATCAACTTGATCAGTAGGAAAACAGCAGGCATTGAACCTGATAGAGCTTCATTTCTAGAAATGCAAGCAAGAACAATAACCTCATAAACCTTAAATTTAATTTAAGTACCCTTCCTTGAAGAATCTGTTTAATCAATCATAATTGTAAAACAATTACTGGAAGTTTTCTCAGAAATATTCATGTGATTATGAATTTTTAACTTCCATTACCTAATTATGAATAATTTAACTTTTGAGTATACTTTGTCTCAGAATGACTGCTAAAGAGTCCTTAGATCACGTTCGGCTCTCAGACAAAGTGAATATTTTTAAAATTAATTAATTTAGAGATTTTCTACTATTATTAATGTTTTCTCATATAATAAATCAGTAGCCCAAATTCTCATGTGCTATTTTAAATCCTGAAAACATGAATGAACTTTATCCACAACCAGGATTAGCACAAATGCATGTCTCATATCAGCTGGCCAAAGAAAATGCCCACCACCCCATGTGTGGGACAGACACATGTGGCGTACAGAAATCCTTGGGGTGTGAAGTCAGCTCTACAGCTCAGTCTAGCTGAACACATCCCTAATGACCTACTGGATCTCTGGTGTTCAGGAGGAGTTGCTGTTTTCCAATAATTCATAAGAAAGAGAAATAATCCTGTGGCATCACCGTTTATCTTCCATTCAAATCTGAGTGGATTGTGATTGAGCCAGTGTTGCTAATTCTGGCGACTGGTTTATAGGGGCTAAAAAAATTACTGAGATGTTGAATTTTTCTGCATCACACCGTACTGCCATTGTGCTGGCAATTGGTTTTACCAGTAGACTTTCCTGCTTTCCCATTTAATTAGTAAGTAGTGAAAATGTGATCTGTTATAAGAAAACTCAGAAGTTCCTTTGAAAAGATCAGTTTTCCTTAGTGAAAACAGAAATGTAGTGATTTGCAACTCTAGAAGTTAGATCACATCCTTAGTCTAAGACGAACTTCAACTAAATGTTTGTAAATTAAAAAAAAAATTCTTGGCACCTGTGATAGTCTTAAAACACTACAATGGAAAACCTGGCTAAAATGTATAAAAGAATGGCTTTGTATTTAAAGTAAAAAATGTAGACCAACTTGCATTGTGAAATTACTTCACAAGTGAGAGAACTTTAAATAGCTGTTGTTGCATTCCAGTTTTATATGACAGCAAAATCAGTTTGATCATCAAAATCAAATTAATTTATTCACTTGTAGAAACTTCTTCTTAAGTTTTCTTCTTCCTAATCAGTCTTGTGTTCAGCCATTTTAATTTTAACAAGCTGAAAATGGCAACTTTGTACATAGAGCTTTAACCTTCACTCAGTATTCAGCACTTTTTTAGTAATAATGACATCCTGTAATTAAACAAAACATATTACTCTCTAAAAAAGTTACATCCCAGGCTGTGCTGCTTGGAATTATTAATGATTTCAACCTATTTGGTCAAAACACGTGGATGATGGTGATTGGTTTTTTTTTAGAAAAATGCCATAACAATGATATTAAACTTTAAGTTATTATTTCACTTTAAAAATCATAACATGATCCCCAAAATTATACCCCCTAAAGAAAAAAAAGTATAATAAAATGCATGACTATCCCTAGGTTCTAAAGTTACATCTATCACATCAAAAACGTATTGTTCTTAAAAAATCTGTTCACCCAAAGGCAACAACAAAATCCAGAATCTATTTATCCACTTTATAATACATGGTTTTGCCCATATCAAATAAAATATTTACAAACTGTCTTATTCTTTATTCAATGAGCTGTGTCATTAATTGAAATTATTTTCAGAATTTAGACATAAATACAGCATTTCTCTATATACAAGTTTTATGAAGATTAAATTTTATAATCCATGCTATTTAAGAACATGACATCACAAAGCATAACAATAAGAAATCCTACATGTGGAGCTATTTAAAGTTTAGATAGGTGAAATTTTGCCTTGCTTTGTCCTGTTTTGCTTTTTAAGTTTAAAAGAGTTTTTTTTAGTTTGCAGTGTAGTCGCTGTCTGAAATACCAATGTAACAGAAAAAAAGCATGGCTGAAATGTAAGTTTTTTATTTTGATCATTTCATATGACCATGATTTGGTCACAAAGACAGGATACAATATACTTCACTGATTAAAAGGACATTTTCTCTGGTTATTGTATACCATAACTTTCTAAGATGCATTTGCTATTTTAAATTTGGATATTTGTCCCAGTTCTGAGGAAAACACACATAATAGCAAAGAAAAAGACAAAAAGGTAAATATTGAATTGTTCTCCATGGTATTCAAAGTAAAAAACAATACTGACCATACCATAACTCTTTCAGGTCACAAAAATGAGATTTTGGGAAAGGATGGACTGAAAAAATAGTCAAGTAGTTGTTCATTCATTAACAGCAATTCTCTTAAAAAGACCAGAAAGCTATGCATGAACAAGAGAAATAGTGAATAGGGAGCCTATTTCAGAAGCATTCCCAAATGTTTCATATGAGATTGGATGGGATGTTAGATTTTATCCTTCTGTAAAAGCATATTTGGTCTTATTTTTCATTAATTTTGGCTAGAATTTCTTTCTATAGAATAAGAAGGATTTTTTAGCCTGAAAGACCATTTTAAGCATGAAGTTTCTCAAATTATCTATGAAACAAACCAATCAAGACTTTCAGTTTAAGTTCTATCTCACACCACTAGTCAGAAAAATTCTGTACAAAAACAGAACACCCTTGAAGTTTCTGGAAACTGAACATTTTCTTTCTAGCAGAAAACACACAGCATAATTTTACATCAGATTTTGCAGAAAAAGAAACCTGGAGATCAATGAACTGAAACAGAAGGCTCACCTTGCACAGGAGAATGTTCAATTAGTCATGTGCAAAAAAAAAAAAGAACCACTCTTGAACTGAATGCACCAAGAATTTTGGCCTAATTTTCCAGATTTTAAGGCAAAAATAAAAATACTAAGGAGGGAAATTTTAGTTGATAGCAAAATAGTTTGCAGGATGGTTTATTACATATTTAAATGAAAAAAATCTGAAATAAAATTCATGTAAATATTTAATATTCTTTTCAGATAGGAAGGATAATTGACAAAAGCAAAATAGATAACTAATAAATGTTAAAGAGATCACTAAATTAAAAAAAAGAAGTACTATCTTATACTATAAGATATACTACTTCTATATATAGAAGTACTATACTATCTTAATTGGGACAGTACAGAATAATTTTGGTATAAAATTGAAATTTTTAATTTATTCAACTGAAGATTCACAGCTATTAAAGTACAAAAATATTTTAGCAGATGACATCTTATTTTGCCAGCAAAAATTCATAACAAATCAAAGGAAGATGAGTTAGGTTAGAAATAAGGAATATATTTTTATACAATGTGAAACAGACTGGACTTGAAACTTCTGATAACATCTTGGCCACAGATGGCCATGACATCTTTTTTCATACTTCTATAACTAAAAATATAAGTAATGACCTAGGCTTTTTTTTCCTTTGCTGAAATTTCATATTTCAGAATCTACAAACAAACAAACAAAAATCTTTCTTGGAAACTATTGACCGATTTACATGAAATGAAATTTTATTTTCCTGGGAGAAAACGAAATAAAATCATAATTTCTAAGAACATAAGAATATTTTTCAGAAATTCTTTTCTCAGGGTAAAAGTTTTTGGTTTTACCCTACATGACATGAACCCAGATGTAGAAAACTCAAAGCCATTTGCAAAATGGAGATGCTTTACTACGCACAGTTTTCAGTAATTTACTTAGTACTATTGATGATAGTGGAAAAAAATTCCTTATGAAATATAAATAGGCAGTATATTGCGTGTCTGAGCAAGCCTAAATGAGAACTCAAGTGCAGAATACTGTTGCAAAGTAAGAGAGGAACCAGAAAATAATTTACAAAATGTATGAATGTAGTCTCTGTGATAGTGTTGGTTTCTATGTACAACTACTCATTAATCCACACAATAGCAGAAAATAAATGAGAAAAAACATTTATGCACACTTTGCAAAACACCGCCTGTTTCTTAGAATGAAGGCTGGAAAACACAGAAAGGCGATGGAAACACACTGACTGGAGAGTATTACTTGGTAAAATTACTTCACCCTAGCTTGGGTAAAACAGAGAAAGCAAAATGTACACTAATGAAGTGTATTGGGGTGAGAAAAAATTATTTGAACAACTATGATATTAAAATCAATACAGATTTCAATTTATTCCAAGATACAGGGACATTGGAATAACATATCAAAACAAAAAAATCCCTGGTATTGTAATCAGTACTCAGTAACTATGAGGGAGGAATGATATTCTTTGACATAACTGAATCAATTTCAGACTTAAAGTGTGTTGGTTTTTTTCCTAAACATTGTGGTATTGCTGGAAAAGTCTATTCTAATTGTATTCCCAATGCTAAACCCATACCATTTTCTGTTTATCAAGTAGGTGCAAAGTACATTTATGTACAAATGTCTATTTGCTGTAGCTATGACAATAAGCTTCATTTGAAAATATGCAATAAATATGGTTTCTGTTTCATAAATATCATGTCTTCTTATTAGCAAGGAGACACTTAAAAATCACCTTCATTTACCATAGATATGTGTTTTAAAAATTTGTTCAAACCTTAGTAGTAGTTTCACAGCTCATTTCTTGGAATACTGCATGCTCTAAGTGAGAATGTGATTAACTGAGACTGGAATAAAATCTGACCTCTAATTGTTTAAATCAACCTAATTGTCTAGTGTTTCACTACATTAAAAGAAAAAGCAATATTAAATCTGGGCATAATTTAACAATTCATCTAACCGTGGTGGATTTGGATAAAAGTATGACCATAGCTGTTCAGTGCCTGTTTAGGATGTAGGGTTCTGCAGGTTCCATGAACTTGGGAGACAATAAGGCTATTTAATGTCCATGAGGATATTGTTGAAATGATGGTCATGGTTCTCTCAGAGCCTGCCGTGTATATAAATGGATTGCACTCCGACTGTGTAATGGGAGGTATTAAAAGAGGAAGGATTTTAACTTAAAAAGGGAAGCCTTCTGAAACCTAAGGCTTAGAAACTAGACTAAGTATTTCTTATCCAGAGAAAGGTTTCAAGGTACCTAATGATCAGTACAGTTCACAATGTCAACAATTAGTAATGAGATATTCCAGAAAAACTAGACCCCAGCCTACCAATGTAAGCACCATCATACTTTTTTCTGTTCTAGACATCAAGTAACTGTGATTTATTGTGAAAACTACAATCTGTAAGCTCTCTGTGCTTAATTTTTTCTTGTAGAAATAAACATAATTAATTAAATGGTATTGTGTAAATGAATAGAATTTTTAAAAATTAGTAGCTTCACATGATATGAAAATGGGTCTATATATTTTTTTCTTTTTTTTTAATCAAAGGCAAATATCTGTCAAAAGAATAATTTATATCACTATCAAATACAACTTTTTGTTGTATTTCTACTACTATAAGACTTCACAAAACCAAAACCCAGTTCCTTTGCAGTCTGTCCATATCAATTAATAGTAACTAGAGTGTAACAACTTTTAGTAGGATAACTTGCGCTAGTAGCTATCCATGGATAGGTCGACAAAAAGTTGAAGATGGTATCACTCTTTAAAAGACTCTTTAAAAGACTAAATTTTTGCATCGTTTTTCTGTATTTATATTTAGTCTAATATCAGAATGAATGTTTCACAAACACGCATAGCTTAATGGATAGATTTTAAACTGAGTCCTGTCAATTAAAGAGAATTCTGCTTTCAAAGTTATAATGTTAGTGGTGTCTTTTTCTAAGATTAAAGAGTCCACTTGGCAAGATTAAGAACGGCTGATGTGACACAGTAGAGCTTGTCCACCAGTACATTAAGGTTATTTCCTCCTGCTTTACTTTAAAACAAGCAATATTGCTCAATGTAAATGAATCTTCAGCTTCAATTGTGTGTGCATCACTAAAGGCAAATTGTTTGAGCTACCTGAACTCAAACATAATTTCTGTTGTTTTCTACATGCATCTTGCTCCCTGACAACTAAAGAGATTCATCCTGAAACAGAGAGAATATTTTTAAATCACATGTGTAGCCGAAAAAGACAGAAGGTATAATAGATTTACCCTAAAGGTAGGGTAGTTTATTAGCATGTACTTTCTTTCATTGTTCAGTTTCATTGGAATTTCTAATTCAGTCCCTTCGGTGCTTGAAAGCAAAACTGAGAATTCATATTTTATAATATGCCACATTATGATGTAAACATGTCTTGCATGCATTTCAGCTTGCTGGGATTGGAAGCTAGTAGTAGCTTGTTGCTATTAGAACAGAAGAGCAGAATCATGCTTCCTGTTATAATAAATACTCTTCTTACCATGGAACATGTAGGAAGCAGCCACTGTCTTCTGTTTTCTACCATCTCAGCTCATGCAAGTCAGGAAATATCCATTCTATGAGATACATAAGCAAAAAAATGGAAGAAAAACCAAACCAAACCAAAAAAAGAAAAAAGAAAAAAAAATCAGAATATTTTATGCTTTCTCTCTCTCTCTTATGTCCTATTTCACTACTGAAATGTTGTGTTTAACTGCTATTCATTATGTAAAGACGGTTGCATTCGCTAATAGTAGAAATTACAGATTTGCAATAGTTTTAAAATAAATAAATAGTTATGGTATTCTTAGCGTCTTGCTTTAGATATAGGAGAAATATTATTCAGTTGCAACTCAGTTCACTGTAGCCTTTAGCACAAACATGCAAGTTAAACTCAATCACATTATACTTCAGTTTCTGTCTCTAAGATTAGGCTGACAGAACTACTATAGTTCACAGTAGTACAACAGGTAAGTACTTTAGAAACTGTTAGATGCTTTGAGAACACAGAAAAACATGATCCGAAAGCGAAACAAAAATACATATTCAATGGGGATGAAGGGATTTTAGAATGTGTTCAGTTTGTTTTGTAAGACGTATTAATGAGTGTTAACAACTTTCATTACCATCATCTGGATGGTGAATCTTAAATACCTTCAGTCTCATGAAGAACATTACTACACCAAATGCAAGAAAAGTTCTAAGTAATTTAATTTCCCCTTATTTTTGCAGGAGGTTAGCTTTAAAGCCAGAGATAAACAAGGTTTAGGGTTAGAGGTAACAATATATTATGGGGAAATCTAAACAGTGATTTGGAGGGGCTTGTCCCACAGCATTCATGATTGATGTGAAACTTTTCGGTTTTCATCCAGTTGTAGGAAATGAAGCAACTAGATAGTTATCAAGATTTCATTTTTTCCCTCCTGACAGAAGGATTATTTTCTATGCCGTTCAGAGATTCAGCTGGACAGTGAAGGTGCTCAAAAAATTATCTGGCTCCAAAATCAAACTAAATTCACATTTTGCTACTTCCTACTTTGCTAGAGGTTTTTAATGTCTTCACAGAACTATAACCCTCCTTTTTCTGCTTTCACTTGCTTATATGAAAAATTTTTTCCACTATACAATTTATAAAAGTGAAGGGAAAAGCTGCCAACTTGTGATGATTGTCCAATGACTTCAGAAAAAAAGTGACAAAGAGAGAGAAAGAAGTGGGGAGAAAGACCAACCACTATTTTAAAATATGTTGCCCAAGCTGAAGGAGAGCTATTACCTTCCAGTGTAATAGAGTATGGATGTCATCTTAAAACATAGTCAACTCAGGTGGATACAACACATACTCTGCTTTCAAACCCAAATTATTAGGAAAAAGTTCCAAGAATATGCTAGAAGTTTTATTCAGAAAATATTAAGAAGAGGTGAGCAGTGTACAAGGCTGCAGACTATTGACTGGTTAAATGAAGTCTCCAAGCACTTCTTCTGATTTTTATAGAATAGAGAATCATTAAATTCTGTAACATGGTACCTTAACACTAAGCTCCAGTGTTAACTGGAAAACTGCATTTATTTTAGCAGGGTTTGATATTCTTACATCATTTATATATATAGTTTATGAAAAAGTAGTTCAGTTCCTCCTCTTTATCCATTGCAAAGAATCAGTGTCAAGAATTGTTTAGAGTTAAGCTAGTAGAAATTATGAGTCAAACAAAAAAAACCCTGGTATCAGAAAGGAGAAGAGTAGGATAAATTTTTGCAGACTAAAAGTTTCACAGCAATAACTGAAGTATTTTATTGTCTAGCTGATGAAATCTTACTTTTCCAGGCCTATATTTTGTCAAAGGTTTCTTTTTTCAAAATAGAGTAAAGCTTCTTCTTAACTGGGACAAAGACACATTCAAATGAATTGGCAATAATACCAATGATAGTGAGAAGGTACAACAGTCCAAATCTGAAGACCAGTTGTTCAACTTTGCATATTTATCCCCCAGATATTCTTCCAAGCCTACCCAATAAAGACAGGACTACACCTGACAATACCTTCCATTATTCCTGATTTATTTTTCCATAGAAATACAACAAAAAGCTCTCCAAAATTAATGTGGTGGTAAAGAAATAAATATTGTCCTAGGTATAATAGGAAAATGAAAACCTCAAAATGACAGCTAGTGATTCAGTTCTGCTTTTCTCCAAGACAAAAAAAATACAAGAAACTTCTAACTGCTTATCTTTATGATACTATATGCAGGTTTAACTGCTCATATATCTCTTCATTTCTTCAGTTGTAGCATTATGGTATGTCGGTTTCCCGCCTCGTAGGAGATTGGTTTGGCAAGCTCTGGACCCTGGCAGGATTGACAAGGACAAAAGCAAAGGACAAGAGGTGCTCTTTCTTCTCAGAACCAAAGTCCCACAGCTTTATTGGAGAACAACTCCAGGGGAGGAAAGAGAGAGAGCCCAGGAGAGGAAATGGTGTTCAGGAGAAGAGAGAGATGATCCACCTCGTGGCAGGAGATTTTAAACCTGGGGGAAGAGGAAGCGGAGGAAAGGAACCAGAGCCAATGGGATCCAACTGATGGGAGTGGTAAAAGGAGGAACTAACCCGGGGGAAACCAACACCACAGGACTCAGGGGTGGTGGGGATGGGGTGTGGGGTGTACAGAACAAACCACATGATACAAAACAAACGACTCATTGCAATGAAACAAACCGCCCAGTGCAAAATAATAACTGAATAAACTTCTCAGTGTAATACAACATGGTACATAGTGAATAATAAGTCAAAGAGTTTCAGTTTTAACGCAATGATAGGCAATAAATCAATGACGGTCAACAGAGACTTGACTGTCCATTAATACTGTCAGCTATAAAATGCAGTTAGTTTCTTGGGGAGGAGCTTTGGACCCTGTATCTATTTTTCTAAATATTAGAAATATTATAATTAAATATTTCAAAATAAAGTAGAAAAGTGGTGGAAGATGTAGTTTCTGGAAGATGTCGTAATAATGTGCATAATATTTCATATGATAATTCATAATATATGCCCTTAACTTGATAGGATACAGAGGGTGAAAATTGTTATATTCTAATGATTTTAATTTCATTTTATGTGTCTCAAACTAGAATGAAAAACCCTAAGGGCTAAATTCAAGAAGAAACATTGATCTTTAAAATGTGACTTAGCAGAACAGGGCTGCCAAGTGTACATTTATTTCTTGTAGTTATATTTTTCCCTTTGATCAGAAATAATCCCTGTTTACTCTGACAGCAACTCTGCTGCAAGATCAAACACTCTTAATACAGAGTACTTCAGGTGTCATATGATGTCTGTTTATACATGTACAGAACAATTTCAACTTTTCTAACTAGCATGAATAGTTCAATGCCAAGCCTTTGAGACTTGTTTTTTTTCTGTTTACACCAGGTGCTCCAACAGACATTTTACAGCAGAACTTGCTCATAATGTCGGAACTAGTGCCAGGCAAAGAGCATTAACATGTGGATTGGCATGGTAACTTTTCAAAAACAACAAAAAGCCAGCCAACCTTGCTGATCAGAACAAGAAGGTAAGAAGTGGTTACAGTCTTAATCAGCTGTAGAGAAGTCAAATATCCAAAAGACCAGATGTTGAACACCAACTGTGAAATTTTTGGGGGAAAATAGAATCTGGAAAGGGCAAAGGTATTCAAGTTCTGTTGCCTAATTAATATATTAAAAAAGAATATTATGCTGAAATTTGCTATATACAGCCTGTAATTTGAAAATTTTAAAACCTCAAGTGAAATATATTCTTTTTAATTTTTCCACTTGCTTGAGTATGTGTATATACTTCATTGTATTTCAATAGAAATTTCTAACTGCATCCAACTGGCACATGTCAGACCTTACTCTCTTTCTACTCAGCTGTATCTCAGTTCAAAGGCAAAATATTTAATGGTGACTGTTGGGTTAGAGTAATTTTAAATGTCTCTTCAGCCAAAAAGCTTAATAAAAATCTTAAATTCAAAGTCAGTTGAACAGCCTACAGACATTCAAAATCATAGTTCTGCATGAAGTTTGACAGGAACTCAAATCTCAATAGGATCTCATACTTACAGTGCGGAAAGACTTGTTTGCTGAAGAAATTTTTGTAGGTTTTTTTTTGGTTTGTATGTTTGGTATTTTTTCTTTCTTTGTTTTGCCTTGCGGGTTTTTTAACACTTAAATAAATAACTGACCTTTTATCTTGCTTAGGGGTTTTATTAATTAATGAAGGTGTGAGCTTTTATATTTCATATGAAAAGATTAGTAAAACAAATTTACATAAGTAGAACAATTGAAACAATCAAAATCTTTTATGCATTAATTCCTGAATGTTTTCCAAATATGTCTGGTAATTAGGGCAATAAAAGGAACTAAATTTCTAATGAACTACTTGATAAATTTCTATCTGCCCTTACTGAATAAAGTGAAATTAATTTGCAGCTTTTCATATAAAGGGAGAAAAAACAGCGTAAAATAGAAGATCATCTTGTTGTTCAGAGATGATAATTCAGAAAGGAGAGAGATATTATTTTCACATTTTAGTCTAGTATGAAATAAATAGTTCTGGCTACCAAAATGACACATAGAAGTGCATGTTATTCTGTTATTCTTCTCAGATCACAGTTTTAGCAAAATTTGAAGTTGTTCTTTAGTTTGAACAAAAGTATCAACAACTCTTTTCTCTCTCATGAGGAATTGTGTAAATTAGGATGATTAAACTCTTTAATAATTTGACAAAATTTGATGGAAAATTCAATACATATTCTCCTTTTCTAGCATTTTCAGTAGTTCTGGTTTATTACCATTCATCTGCACTGAACTTTATTTTCTAGATAGCATTCACAATTTCCAAAGTGCAGAGTACCACACTGGAATGGATAATTTTGTATCACTGAGAAATAATATCCCTTTAAAAAAAACACGCATAACTTCAAAATTCATCTTCTTGAGGTCACCATGCAAAAAGCAATAAAACCCCCACATGGTCCTTAATTTTTGAGACCCATTTACTAAGGTTTTGATAATATTGAAATAAATTTTACTTAATTATTAAATTTGAACTAGTTGAAAACTGTTGGTTTGGGAATCATGGGAAAAGGAAGCATCACAGAAACTAACTGGTTATGGATTGGCTGGTTACACTTCCCAGCTTGTGGAGTCATACACCATCTCTTTCTACGACTTCAGGAGCCCTACTTTCCATTCCAGCGGGTAGAGATTTCATAAGAAGCCTTGAAGTAATTTCAAAAAAGTTAATTACACCTATTTTAAACCTCTGAGAAGAAATAGGCTTAAAATACGTTCACATTGAAACACAGTGTTCCAAACAATTGCACTAGTAAGGAAGGAAAGATTTGGCATTTAAAGGTATATCAGTGATTCATCATCAAGCCTTATTGTTTCATTAAAATTAAGAAAGCAATAGCTTTGTGATTGTGTCATATATTGTTAATACATGAGTTGCATAAAATACAAGCCAATTGTCATGGGAAAAAATCTCATGCTATAAGTTTAAAAACTTGAGGTCAACTTAAGAATAGTCCCACAAAACATTTAATTTACCTACTCCAGAGAGTTAGATCAGTATATAGTCTATTTCATAGATTAGCTGTGAAATATACTGAGTTCATCTGAAATTGAGCAATTAATTTGGGAGTCTAATTACCTTATTTATTAGATTTAAGCTCATTAGATTTTTATTTAGACTTAGATTTAGATTTTTGATAGATCCTTAAGATGGAATCTGACTTCCCTCTTTATTTGGTCAGAGGTAATATTATTAAATGGGCAGTATGACAGAAAGAAAATCAACAAAAATATAATCTATAGGGATCAGTAAAAGCAGTAAAGGTCAACTAATGGAAATTATCAGACAGGTAAGGCTAATGGTGAAGTTGCATGTTTTTCATTCTCAAGGTCAACTAGAGATGTAAAATTGGATAGATTAAGGAGGTAGTAGATAATGGCATCAAGAAGAGGAAAATAAGTGCCCAGCACCATCCTGTCCCTGTCTAATGCACATTTCATCATCTGATATGGTAATGGAGTTTTTCTGAGCTTGTTTCCCTGTCTTGATGCACAAGGTCAACACTGAGAGTGCCTAAATATAGCAACCCTAATCCAGGATCATGTGTGTTCTTAATATACATACCAAACAAACAAAGAAACCTAATAGATTTAGCTAGTCTTTGTTCCCAACAACTTTTATTATTAGTTATGAAAAAGCAACAGCAGTATTCTATAGAAATTTATTTCCTCTGTATTAATGTGAAAATTAGGATGGATTAGGATCATATAACATTCTTATTGAGAAATGATAAAAGAAAATGTATCATATCTGAGAATCTAAATTAATTAAGTGAACACTCTAATGAGATGTAGATTTAAAGTTCAAAATCTGTTTCTGTAAATATATTCTCATCCATTGAGGGTGTTTATGTAGTAAATAATACTGGCTTCATATTTGGAGCCAATCAATTAAATAGCAAATAATACTGGTTTTATATGTAGATGGAGGCAATCAGTTCCTGATTAGGGAAGACTGATATTGCAAGACTTGAAACAGACAGCTTAATGCGACCTAGTCAATCCTTCATTTAGTCATCTGTCGAGACCAGTTGTCTCTAATTATTTTTCTTTTAGAGGAGATTTGTATAGTAACAGTTGAAACAGAAGCTGAAGAAAAGACAAAGATGGAGGTGCAGCACCAGTGCCTGGTCTTGTTAAATCTCATTATATTCCCATAGACCCACTTCTCAAAGTTGTCCAGATCCCTGTGGATGACATCCTCTCCTTTAACTGTGATCTCAATTTCATCTGTTAATGAAATACTAAGACAAAAAAAAAATTCTAGTTATCTAGAAAACCATAAATGAAAGAAGACAAACCCACATTTTCTCATTCCTGCACTTTCCTTTTTGATTACTTTATTTTTTGTCTTTACTGAAATTTCTGTCAAGAGGCTGGTAGGTAGTTCTTGTATGAGGAAGGTGTTTTAGGTAGTAATTGAAGATCTTGTCACCTGAATTTATTTCTAGCATCACTAAGGATGAAATCCAGAAGTACTGGCTTTGTCTAGCATATCAGAAGTCCTTATATTATGCAGAGTTCAACTACTTTTGCAGACCATCAATAACACCATGAATTGTCCAGCAAATAATTAATACAGATATAAATGAAACAGAAGTGGAACAAAGCTAGAAAAATTTATTTTTCACCTTCATAGTAATACAATAATGTGAAGAATTAATGATGTGAATTGAACATCCAATTACACGTCATTTAGTAGCAAAAAGAGAATAATCTTTTATGTGTATTGGTCTACACAATTGGTCTGCGCAATGTTTCAGCTGATGTTATTCTCACAGGTCAGTCTCAGTTCTTTGTTTTAAACAGAAAATTGACCGTCAAAAAAGTATTAGTAACTTGGTATTTTTTGTGGATTAACATGAATAAATAATCTGAATTCCAATTCTTTTTCAGCATAAAAGCTGGAAAATTAAATAGGAAATTAAAACATTTTCCAGCGTCCTTAGTGGTTAGTGTCTGCTAGTTTTGCCATTGTGGAAAATAAAACATCCTGGGATCTATAACAGCAGGTGAATTTGTTTATAGGACAAAGGATTTCAGACAGAAAATTGACAGCTTCAGGAGGGAAAAAATCAGCCTTTTCTAAGCAAATTCCTAGAAACAACTTCCTAAATCTTCCTCATAGAAGCTTCAGTTTAGATAAGAAGGAAATCCATACTTTCTTGTGCTTTCATATTTGGACAACTTTGTCTTCTTTGGCTTATAGCATTCTAGGAAACTGTGGCATTTTTTCTTAATATTTGATTAACAGTCAAAATTAAAATCACTACAATTATGACATGAAGTTACTATATCCAAGGATTTTATTGTTCATACTTTCTCCATTGTTAAGGGCAATGCTTTTACATGCATTCTACCCTTTTTTTGTTTGAGCTCTGATAGTTTAAAACAATTGAAAACACTAATGGTAATAAAAAAAACTAGAACAACTAATGAATAGGTTAGAATCCTATTACCTGAAAACTGAAATTGATCAGCAAATCAGAATTATTTAAAACCATAAATAATTTTTAATATGACCATTCCATTCTCCTTTGTTTTTCTATTTTACTATCCTCTGTTCAGTTTGGGAGAGAAGTAAAATGTGCCTAATATTTTAATAGAATGTTTCTGTTATATTAACTAGATTCAGAGATGATACACTGAGAAGTTCAGGCCAAATTCTATATCTAAAAGATTCTATTCCAGGAACAGCCAAAACCACTTGATGATGATTGTCTGCTATTTCTGAAGTTATGACCTTGAACTTTAAATTTATCTTTAAAAATCTGAACCTGAAATGAATATTATAATTTCTTCAGCTTTGAGAATATTTAGCCATTCTCATTATGGGTTGATAAATCAACTAGATTCAAAATCTTATTTAGAATGACAGCTTATTTACTCCTTATAAGCAACAACTAAATATAGATTGATAACTTTACCTGACTTCATGCTTTGATGCATAAAAAATAGATTTTAGTTCAATCATCAGCTTAGATTATCAATTTACTAAGCTGTGTTGCCTGTCAGACTGATTGTGCTTTAGTGGCTGATGACTGAAGGGGCTCATGGTACACTCTGAAGAACTCATTGATTTCTAATACTTCTTTTCTCTGTTATCTTGGTGAAAATCTGCAAATCAGGAAAAAATGTGTTGGCCATAAGATCTAATATTTCCATATATAAGCATTCCACTTTGAGGTGTATCTATGTGTATGTGTATGTCTATAAAACTGAGATGTTATTTCACCTTACAGAATTACAAGATGAAAATATTATTATGAAAAGATGATCTAGAATTACACTAAAATGTTAACAGAGTCAACAATAATTTTATACTGACTTGATAAAAAGAACAAGAAAAAGTGTTGATTAAAACTGATTTTATTTTTTAAATTCCCTTTGAAAATTTCAAAAAAAATTGAAATTTTGAAGTTTCAAAGAATAATTTTTTAAAGTCTTTTTCCTTTAATAACAGAAATCATTATTAATACATATTTAATCAGAGAGTGAGAGAAATTATGTGCTCTGATTCATTTGGTTGAATGCATCTCTGCTGCACAGAATTAGCAGCATGAATAAAAAAAAAGGTGACTTCCAGTCCGCTTCAGACTTGTAAACTGCATGACTTCTAGATGTTAAATTTCCTTCCTTCCTTCCTTCCTTCCTTCCTTCCTTCCTTCCTTCCTTCCTTCCTTCCTTCCTTCCTTCCTTCCACCACTTCTTTCCTTCTGCGACTTCCTTCCTTCCTCCCTCCCTCCCTCCCTCCCACTCTAGTTCAGAATAACTTTCTTCATAAATGAAACAAACAGTTTTATATATGATTCACAACGATTTCAGCATGTTGCATTACCACATCTCTTGCAGACTAATAAAAATATTATGCTCCAAAGAGTCTTCCTTTGCTTGCCCATTTTCTTACACAAGAAATAAATAAGGAAGAAAGAAACAAGATAAAAACAACAACCAGTTTTTTGCTCCCTCTGAAACATTATTTGACCATTAAATAAGGCTCATAAATACGGTACAGAGTCTGTATAGAATCAATAATGAAAAGCACATTTGTGTATAAATAAAATGTTAGCAAGTTTGAATATTGTATAGCTAGAACAATCAAGGTAGCAGGCAAGAACAGGTCATAAAACTAGGTTATTAAAATGCAGACACAAAATTCTATTGATTCACTTACAAAGCATTCACATATCTTCACAATTTCCATCTAATATAATTCATTAAAAAATTCTGAGTATCTTTTAGATACTGAGGTGTCAACCTGCATCTGTAAGATCTCAATTGTATTTAAATAATAAGTAATATACAACTAAGCAGTGTAACTTGTTAATAAAGAAAAATAATAATGTTAAGATTTGTATCTGTCTTTCTTATTGGCATTCACTGCATATTTTGCAAAGTCACTGAACAGATGCAAGTACATAACCCTCCTGTGCTAAGGGAAAATGCAAGGTAAATCTTAGTAAATCTTATTCCATTAAGACTTTAGCTCATTAATGTACAATGTTTTTATCCCTTATTCAGTTTTGAAAGGCTAAGACCTTAGTCAGAGTATTCTAGAGTCAAAGGACGTAAATACAATAGCTTTAGGTCATAGTTGGAGGTCAGATTTCTTAGTAAAAGGGTAGTCTCCTCCTTCCTTTCCTAATATTGAAGTTTTTTGAATATATGTTTTTCTTTTCTCTTACTAAACACAAGAAAACCAAAACCCAAAGAAATAAAACCTAAAAATCCCCTCAAATCCAAAAAGTTCTCCAAAAAATAACAAAAAACCCCAGCCATTATTCTAGACCTTTGAAACTATAGGATTAAAGTACTGAACAACTATTTTATTTTTTAGTCATTGTTCCAGGGAGGCTGAAGAGAGGATTCTTCATTTCTAGAATGGATTTTGTTATGGCTTTCCTTCCTTATAATTTCATGTAAAAGGGCTAATATTCCTTTTCTCTTCTTCATTACCATTCTAAACTATCTTTAAATATTTCCAGCAAATTAAAAAAAAACAAAAACAAAAACAAAAAGCCAACATAACACATACAAAAAAATTAGTTCAAATTTCATAGAAAGACCCAGACACTTAGGCTTTCTCTGGGAAAGTAAAAGTTTCAAATAAAGCCTCACTGCCTTAGACCTCAAGGTCTTTGCCTCAAAGACCTGTTTTCAATGCAGTGTTTGTAAGTATTATAAGCAATTTCAGCTGTTTCTTGTCTCTACTTCATTAGAAGGATGAGCTACGCAAATTTGTTTCTTCCCACCGCCATGCTCTCCCCAAAAGGCTTAGTCATGTAGCTACCAATTTTTCAAAATTAAGAATGCACAGAGACAGCTTAATTTCTGACGTGTACTTGTTCTAAGATACATATTTTTGGCAATATTTCATATTGTTTATTTCAGGCTAAGCCTGTTCAATAGAGAAATATTATTTTTGTTTCATATTCAGAAACATAACCCTTCCTGCATATTTCCACAGAAAACAAGAAACCTGACTTAGATCTCGGAATTCCACTAGGGTGGCAAATTCCTATTTACCTACTACATATTACGCCCTGTTTTATTTCCACTAGGTACTCTACTTAGTGAAAGGAAATTCTTCCTAGTATGCAATATCAGCTTTTCTTCTGGAGAAGTGATGGTACATGGTCATTGTAGTTGTTAGCTAGAGACTTTCTGCAGATAATGAAAGCCATGGAGGTGTTATATATTTCCACTGAGAATCAGAAAAATGAAAAAACTTATCTGCTTTAAAGCCATTTCTTCAGAGGGTACAATATGACCTTGTCATGAATGCACTTACAAAGTGTTTTATGATCTCTAGTATAAAGTGTGGAAATATTTTACATTCTATACTATATTTACATTTTGCATTTACATATCATAGATCATAGTCTTCCTAGATAAATGTGCATGTAGACAGTATTTGCCCATGAGCTGGTGTAATTACTCAGAAACTTTTACTTAGAATTTCAGTCATAAGTATGGCCAGTCCAATACAAAAAAACATGAAAACATGAGGAAGAATAAGATGCTTCTGAAATTACGCTCTCTAATATGGATTTACTACATGGGCATTCATAAATGGAACCTTTATCATGCCTCAATTGCTGATCCATCAGGAAAAGACTTAGAAATATGATAATATCAAACCTTCATTTTCTTATCTGTAATATTTTAATGTTAAAATAGTTTGCTGAAATCACTCTTTAAAGGTATTCTCTTTCTATTGTATTTGCCCAGACAGAAAAGCATAGTCAGAGTGCCACTTCAGCCCCAGAAGTACGGTTGGAGCTTATTCTTTTTTTCTAGAGATAAATTGCATGCTGCAAAAATAAGTGTTATGGCATGGAAATTACAGATTTGCTTTTCCTGCTCCTCCCTTGAGGAAGAGAGTTTATGGAAAAGAGCCCTCACATGTGAGCTATTTAAATTATTTGAAGTGTACATTCCTAGTCTGAGAAGAAAAAACCTACAAAGAAGCAAAGAGCCAAAAGCATTTGCATATGCAGCAGTTGGAGGTGATGAAAGTAATGTAAAATGGGATAAAACAGGTCATTACAGCTGAATGAATGTATGACAATTATCAATAGATATGAATTCTGTGGGAGAAATAAATATGATGCACTTGAAACACCAGCATAGCTGTATTCCTTTCACTTGGGCCGTTTGCAGTATACTTTTGTTTCAGTATAGAATTTCCTATTTATACTGTTTAAAAATTCAAATCACCTAATGAAATAAAAATTCTTATAATGAAACAGCTCACACATAATTTTATTGTCTCTGATCTGAGAAAATAGCACTCCTGTGGAAGCAGTTCTTTTCTCTTGCATTCATTTTCTGACGCTGTCATGGTTGATCAGAGATAATGAGAAAGGTATTTACTGTATTATATGCTCTCCATTAAGATAGAACCTTCCTATTTGGGAAGTATTGAGCTTCATTGAGTTCAACTGCAATTCAGGATTGCACTTTTAAAACCCATCTTTGTTACCTACTTGGGAAAGCACATTCCTTGTTGTCTGCTTTTTATGTAACACTTGCACGCAAGCTTTGGATTTTATTCTGAGAATTGATTTTTTTTTTTTAATACCAAAACCATTTATATCCCTCAGATAACACAAAAGTACTTCTACTGCTGTATTTTTTTCAGCGAAGCAAAGCTAATAAATGTGAAATCCTCTCTCCACACTCAAGATATCAAGGTAAGGCGGATACATTCGAAAAATTGCTCTAATACGTCTGAAAATACAAAAATCAATAAGCTATAAAAGCCAAAAAGCTTCTTCAATTTCATCTCCTTATTGCTCAGCATAGGTGGCCAGGGCACTGAGAACAGTACAAGGCTGCAAAAAAAGTTATTATACCTCTAGTGTGCATAGTGAAGAATATAAGAAAACCTTATGCAAGTCTGAAGGCAGACTTGAGACAGAGAAGGGAGCTAGCAATGACCTTCAAGTTCTTGTCCATTTGATCGAAGATCTGAGAATGTGCTTGAGGGATTCTGCAGCCACAGCTGTAGTTCATGTCATCCTCATATGAATACAAGATAAATCTTTTAAGACTGATTTCTGTCTGTTCTTGTGTCTTTTTGGGCAGAGGCACTCCCATATTTAAAAAAAAAGTTTCAATATCATTAGAAATTAGGGCGTAAAGCTGCCTGAGCAAGTGATTTTTTGATTTTTTAAATGAATGTATTTATTGCCAAAGTAAAGATACAAACCTTCTAGATTGTCTGCATTTCGAAAAAGGAAATCAGAGGAACAGAAATAAAATGAGAGAAAAAGCAAAATGTAAGGCTTGAAATTTCATCTTTCTGAACAGAGATGTAAACCCACTTCCAGCAGAAGGGTACAGTTGGTCCATATCCTGGTGGCCTTTTCACAAGAGGAATTTAGGACTGCTACTATACTTTATTATTATTATTATTATTATTAGTTTTGGTATTGACATTGGTATTGGTATTATTAGCATATAAAATAAATAAGAAAGCAGAAAGTTGCAAAACTGGTTTTTTTAAGTGAGGACCACCACTGAGCTGTTTAGCTTATGGTCTCTGAACCCTACTGCTTCACTTTCCTATGGTAGCCACGGAACTGCTTCAACGCGTACCACCTATCATCATTCCTCCCAAGAAATCTTGCATCATACTGGGAATTATCCAGTAAAAATTTTCCCCTGCATTTCCCATTTATTGCCCTTCCTCTCTCCTCTGTGTCTCTAAAATGGAATGAGGATGAGAAAGTGAGGCTCTGCCTTGTATTTTAATATTTATTACCACTACACTACAAGCGTTATTTCATGGATCCTTACAAAAAATCCTCTAAAATTACTCACTATTTTCAGTTTGAGAGAATATTCATATGACAGAAAACAAATCAATCATTGACTTTGAAAAGTAAGCTTGCCCTCATCAGATTACACAACCAGTTTGAGTAGGTGCTGCTTGGAACCTGAAGGTGAGGGGTTATTATCAGGTATGTCTTATGCTGTTTATTATATTCTGAGAAAATACAGTCCTGCCATTCTTTCTCATACTTGCTCAGTCAAAATTCTCTCTCAGCTTTCTAATTATGGAAATAATTGTGCTGACATGTTCTATTTAAAAAAAACATAGAAAATCAGTACAAGAGATTCCTAACACACATAGGGAAATCAGATCATGAGACCTTTCTGGAATTATGGTGAGATATACATAAACAAGCAATTGACAATGTGTGGTCTGAATGACAACATGGAGGAGATATTGATTTCCTGAGTTAAGGATTTAGAGAACTGGGATACATCAGTGAAAAACTGAAAAAACCATACCTCTTTTTTATATACTGCCCTCAGATTCATAGGCACAGAATTTTAATAAAGCCTTCATAATAAGTCCCAATAATGCATTGTATTTTATAATTGAATAATACAATTATTAATTTAATAATACAATTACAATAATAATTGAGTAATACAATTTATAATTAAATAATACATTTAAGGAAGCGTTGCCAAGCACAGGAACTGGTGGCCATGGGAAATCATGGAGGTGCCATCTCTGGAGGTATTTAAAAGACATCTAAATATGGCACTTAGAGATATATTTTGGTGGTGCTATGTTAAGATGGTAGTGAAGACATTGAAGATTTTTTTCAGGGTAAATGATTCTGTGATTTAAGAACTGGAGAACACTGGAAACCTTAAATATTTAGGAATGATGTTTTGAAGGAATAAATAAGCAGAGCCATGGAAGTAGAACGAAACATGAGATGAAGGGGGAAAGAGAATAAACTACAACACTGGTATACCGGAGGAAACAAATCTAATCACATACAATAGTACAAATGCCAGGTTATTTAATTAAGATAGTGTTAGAAAAGGAAATACAGAATGATTTAAGCATTGATACAATTAGCCTGGAAATCATCAGATTGGGGATTATGGTATGAAAAATATCAGAGGTCTGACATGATCTGAACTCCAAGAATATTTCTGTTCATTTGATGCGCAAAGGCTTTATGTTTTTCTGGAAAAGGATATATTTTTTAATTGTTTTGAAGGCAATAGGACATGATGGCCTTAGGAATTCTTCTCCAGTTCAGTAACTTCTGTTAAAATGCTGATTGAAATAGATTTAAACTGAGATGAAAAGACTAAGTGTATAATGCTATGCAAAATCCTTCATATTTATATCACTGTGTGGACTGTACTCTGAGATACTGAGAATTTGCCTAGTCTTTTAAATCTGTGCAGACATTTCTGCTATGTTAGTTTTTTCTATCAAAGTCAGAAGTTTAAGTTTAGTTTGGATTAATTTAGTTTAGTTTAGTTTAGATTATAGAAAAAGGCAGAAGAACTACATCTATTACAAAATTTATATTTATGAAACAGGAAGCCTAATATACTGCAAATGTCAGTATGGCACTGTGAACAAAATGTACAAGAGTCAAAGTGGATTTTTTTGAATTTACTGTTTACAACAATGTAACTTTCTGTTCGTTTTGGTTTGGTTTTTTTTAACTCAGAGTATGATGTTTAAATTGCCATTTTATAAATGATTTTAAGATTTAAAATTTTTGTCAGAAAGCAGAATGTAGGCTTTATTAAGCATAAAGTAATAAAGTTTGCAGTAAAATATGTTTTACACATTTGATGTTTCCTGAATACTCTAGTATCTACAATATTACAATGTAGTGTTTATATTTATTACATTGTTTTCCATTTAGTGTTTCTCAGCTCTATTTACAGTCAACATTTTCTAACCCGTGAGAATGGAGATCAAACTTATAAGAAACAACAAATAAGCAAAAATTTTATTAAACTACATGACTAACTGGTAGGTAAATAATACAGTATTGACCCAGGACTTTTAAATTGATGTGGGAATATATTCTGGCAGGATTTATAAAATCAGATCACAGCTTCCACGTAAGCAATGATTCATTCCTAGACCTGTATTCAGAAGCCTGTGTAATGTCAGTCAATGGCTTTGAGAAACACAAAATAAGCCAGCTATGTCTCATAATATAATGCCTACTCCATATCCTGCAAAATATACTGTGGGGTACAGTATATTTTGCAGGATATAGAGTAGGCATTACTATACTACAGCTTATTACTATACTAATTTAAATGAATGAGTGTCCTATTTTTATTATAGAAATCACATATGAAAATGCTTGTGTTTATTTTTTGTACTAAATACAAAAATATTTGTGCCTTGTAGCACCTAAGCAAAGACAGTGGGGATTTGGTACTATTCATTTAAAACAATTTCAAATGTGAACTGGACGAAAAAAACTCACCTGTGATTTTTACTAAACCTTTAGGATTTGCAAAGGTGATTATACACAGATTTTGTTTGTTGGTTGGCTTTTCTGCTGATTTTTTGTTTGTTTTTTTTTCTTTGTGTTTTTTTTTCTTTTTTTAAAATCCTTTCACTTACTTCCTTTTGTTTTCAGGGAAGCCTGTGAAGAACAAAGTGCTTGTATGGCAAAATGACATAACTGTAGAAAGAAATCTGACCTGTATTTCCAGCATCCTTTAATTGAAAAGTATATAATAATACATAATCAATAAAAGTTTCTGGAAACTACTCTTCTAACTTCAGCCTGCATCTTTAAACTGTGTCTTCCTCTTCAATCTGTAAAATTTTTGTAGCAACTTTAAAAAGGTATAATTATTCAGCCACTGGACAAGTGGCAAGAAAACTACTTCCTAAATGCTCAGTCTCCTGGTATTTTAGAGATATGCCAAAATATTACATGTCCATTTTTGCTGCTTCATTTTTTGGTGACAATAGACTTCCCACAGGAAGACAGATTAGTTCAAGCAGACAGAATTAACAAAACACATTGAGGTTTTCCTCTGCGCTGAAATCTGAGTTAAGTAGATTTTGGCCCAGCAGATCTGGTAGCACTGATGCACAATAGTTTGTGGAATGAACACCACACTTTAGCTCCCCAAAAGCAATTGGGCAGTTTGCATACTTTTTTTTTTTAATGTAAGATTATTTAAAAGTAGATAACATTGTCTAAGGTGCAACAAATTATCCAGTGACTTACCAGTATGAAGCTCTTCCATTTTTGAGCCGCATGGAGAGTTTACTTGTGCTGAAGTATTTTATGTTGTGTTTCTACTAAAAGAACATTATTGTCCTGATATTCTCTTAATATAAGTACTTTTTCCAATTTAATAGTTATTTCTTTTTTTCTCTTTGATTGCTTTGGCTTAGTAAAAGGAACTAAGCTCATAAATATATCTGAGTATGTTGAAACACTACATATGCTTATTAAATTGCTCTCTTAAAATTCCTGTTCATGTAAGAAAACTATTAGAAAGTACTTGCCACATAAGTTAAGGGAAGAATTTGAAGGAACGAATTTGCGGTTAATTTCATGAAGAATAAGCGTGATTTTTTATTACTTTTCATGACATTTTCACTATAAACTCCGTTCCTTAATCAAAAGTCCATAGACTGAAGTTGATGAAGGCTCTTGAAAAACTCCTAATCCAGGATAATATTGACAATCTTCATTAAGAAATTGAATTCTATTTTATATGTGCTATATTTTTTGTGGTAGGTGGGTAATTAAAAGATTTTTTTTTTATTCTAGAAGTCTGTCTCTGTAAAGGAACTTCATAGAGACAGGATAAAAGCAAAATCAGAAAAATATGTTTCACATACTTCTTAACTATTTGTTTGCATTTTCACATATGAATATGTTTGAAGTACATACACAAATTTTCCTTTTTACATGACTTTTTACACAGTTACTGTCTTTGAAAAGAAAGTCATTCATGTGTTAGGAAGTGCCTGTACAAAATGTACAGTCTTGGAGGACACAAGCATTAAGGTGTTCTGAAATTGACTATAAAATCAGAGCTAGAGTTTAGTATTCACGACAGATTCCAGTTTCAATGTTAACACACTTGCCTAAGTTCTTCCATAATTTCTCACATGTAATATAGTTGGTTAGATGCAGCAATATTGAATAACTTTATTTGCATCCAAGAGATAATTTACTTTCTAAGCAGCTTCATTATTGGCAAAGTTCTTACTTCAGTGGAAGGGGCTATACAGCGAAGGCAAAAGCATCAGCTATTAGACTGCAGCTCTCAACAGAGGAATTCTGGTCTTAGCAGGAGATTTTGGTATCCATGGAGATGAGAGACCTTATATATATGTAAGATGAATGTCTTAACCCTGAATTTGGAAATGGTTCCTATTTCTATGAATTTTTTTCTGTCTTAATGTAAAAGCAACACTGTAGTTTTGAAACACCTTTTAGCATTGGTAAGAAAGAGAAACGTCTTAGGAAAGGCATAAAAAACCAAAGTGAAGTAATCAAATAAAATAGTATCAATTCTTGCTTCCTTTATTAACAGCATTCTTGTTTCTAGGACTTCCAACCAAAGACGTGCATGTCCCTATGATGCATTTGAAAACCTTTGTTTCTTTGTTTGACCAAGACAGAAGGTTTCTGATCATAGTCTGAAGAGATGAGAAAGATAAATTCTTTACACATCTTTGATTTTTACCATTGTTTAAATTTACTGAGATTGCTAACTAGGTTGAATGCATATAAGTAAAGTTGTCTATTTTTCTCCAGTCAGAAAGAAACTTAAAAATCTGAAGAACTAAAATACTGCCATAAATTTTCATTCTTTAAACACTGCATATGGAATTCTCATTAGTATAATGTGACGAACCATAGATTTTCTAATTGTATTGGAAGGAAAAAATAATATTTGATGACTAAGGTGAAAATATGTTCATAAATCACAGTATCAACTGTGATGATAATAGAACACAAAATGGTTAGAAATTATAATTGTATGCATATAGAGACCTGATCTGCTAACACTTAATTAACAACAATGGAAAATTAAATTGCTAGATGACATTTATTATGTGGCAACACTTTATTAGGCAAAATAAATTTTGATTTGTCTTAGTATTTTAGAATTCAACAGGAATGATCACAATATATATAATTTTTTAAACAATCAACACCTTTTCTTTGTTAAAATGAGCAAGTAAATGAAGTCACAGTAATGCATTCCATGGCTAGTGGATTCCACGGACTGATTCTTCTTGGCCATTGATCTGTTCTTCATTATGCTAAACGACTTTATAAATCTGCAGCAAACAGTCTGTGAGTTTTAGCAGTCAGTATAATTGAAACTTCTCAACCTTTCTCGTGCTTTCTATATTTCCCTCAGAGTCAGTGTTCTCATTTGGTCATCATTCAAAGGAAGATTTAAAAGGAAAAAAGAAGAAGGATAATGCTGGAAATCAGCATTACGATCTTCTAAGAAGGAACACAATGAATGAGCTCCAGGTAGGCCTGTGGTGGAGTAAAGGGTTAAAATTGGATGATCACATGAAGTACTCAAATTTATCAAAAATGACACCACTATGGTGTACTTTAAGTATCTTTCAGAAGCCAAGATTGGAGCAATTCTAGGTCACATAAATCTGCAGCCCAAATTCCAGAAAAAAGAATCATCAGAAAGCAAGAAGGTCTCCAAGAGGAGGTGATGAGAATTGAACTTGACCCGTGCAATTGCATATGCAAATTATGAGTAAAAATCACGGCATAGATTAGGCAAGATAGCAAATGTCTTAGAACCATTAAAGAACAAACAAGAACAAACCAGGTGAATTTATAGGCATGTAATTTATTATAATGTATAATATATATATATATATATATAT